>NW_009700846.1:0-717 GCF_000703405.1 Apaloderma vittatum
CGGCTCCTGTGGGTCCCAGAGCCCCACAGCGCAGTGGGGGGCACCTGGCCATGGTGTCAACCCTACTCTGAGGAGCTGGTTGTCCTGACCCAGAAGCCCAGACTCACCCCAGGGGTGGCCAAAGTGTTCCAGCCCAGGGCAGCAGAATGCTGGAGCCAGGCACCGCGGGCATCCTGAGTCCCGAGGAACTCGCTTCGACCGAGGCGTCTGCACTGACCACACGTGTTGCCAAGCTCCCCCCTGTGCCCTGTCCTGCCCCACGCCTGACACTGTGCACCCTCCTCTTCACCCTGCGCCCCGCACCGGGAGCTTTGCACCTCACGTCCAGCACCCTCTGCTTGCACCCTGCTCCGCACCGTCTCCTGCACCTTGCACCCTGCTCTCCCCAATCTCCTGCACCTTGCACCCCGCTCTGTACCATCTCCTGCACCTTGAACCCCATTCTCTACCTTCTGCACCTTGCACCCTGCTCTCCCCTACCTCCTGCACCTTGCACCCCGCTCTGTAACCACCTCCTGCCCCTTGACCCCCATTCTCTACCTTCTGCACCTTGCACCCTGCTCTCCCCAATCTCCTGCACCTTGCACCCCGCTCTGTACCATCTCCTGCACCTTGAACCCCATTCTCTACCTTCTGCACCTTGCACCCTGCTCTCCCCAATCTCCTGCACCTTGCACCCCGCTCTGTACCATCTCCTGCACCTTGAACCCCATTCTC
>NW_009700846.1:798-1088 GCF_000703405.1 Apaloderma vittatum
TTCTCCATCTTCTGCCCCTTGCACCCTGCTCACTATCTCCTGCACTCCGCTCTCCATCTCCTGCACTTTCAACCCCTCTCTCCACCGTCACCTGCACCCTGCACGTCATTTTTCCACCACCCTCTGCACCTTGCAGCCCCTTCTCCACTATCTCCCACACCTTGCAGTCTGTTCTCCATTATCTCCTGCACCCAACACCTTGTTCTCCACCACCTCCTGCACCCCACACTGTAGTTCCTGCTCTGTCTCCAGCCAACGGGCGTTGCAGCTGCCCTGGCACAGCCTCTGCT
>NW_009700847.1:0-251 GCF_000703405.1 Apaloderma vittatum
TTTCTTTTGCCCCCCCTCTTTCGTTTTCACCCCTGTCCCTCTTTAGGTATTAAAAAAAATCAGCTAAACTGAAGCCACATAATTACTCTATCTTCTGCTGCTGATACTGGATTTCCTAAATTGTGAATCAGTGTGTGTATTCATACCCAGATTTCCATCTGTAATTTGAAGATGAAGTTGGATTCCTCTCGCTGTAAATTGCCTGGAGAATGGCTGATCAAAATGTAAAGTCCAGATAAATTATAATCATC
>NW_009700847.1:265-7980 GCF_000703405.1 Apaloderma vittatum
CCTGCTGATTCTGGCTGCTTCTGGATACTGAGCCTGTGTTTTAATTGAACCTGTTATATCTTGGCGATTTCTTGGTGATTAATGCAGCCTGACTAGTTAAAATTATTATTAGTGCCACACTTGGGACTCTGATTTCTCACACAGTCATTGAGGTTGAAAGGGACCTGTTGAGATCAACTAGAACATGTAGCTCCTGAACATCTCCACAGATGCAGAGTCCACAGCATCTCAGGGTAATTTATGCCAGTGTTTGTCTACCTAGAGAGGGGAAAAAAGTGATTTCTTGAATTCAGCCTCTCACTTCAGGGCTTGTCAGTAGTTCTAGAACCTATATTGGTCCAGCCAGGACAGCGTGAACTAAACTATATACCATGACTACAGGTTTTTTCCATGAATAGAGGTACCCTTTTAGAAGAAAGCCATGACGAAAAGTTTTTCACATTCAGTTTTAAAGTGGCCAGTGATTAGAGTACTAATGACATAAATTAAAATTCAGTCTCCCTTATTCCAACATGTTTTTTATTTTCCAGAAACAACGTGAGAAAAAAATACAGAAATTTACCTCATTAGGAGGCTACCTTCAAACCCTTTGAAGAATTCTAGTGTTAAAGGATACTTTTTTCCCTTTTCTGGTCTTGCTGTGCTCATTCTTCATAGAGAATGTAAAGCTCTTTTAAATGTAAAGAAAATGGTTTTCAAGAACAGTACATAACTGCTGTAGAAATCACTTTAGAGGAGAGTTCAGTTTAAGGGGAAAATATTATATTAAAGATCTTTTAGATTGTAGGGTATGTAAAAAATCTTCTATTGCCATCAGAATGACTAAAAAGTACATTAATTTGAAGGCCACGATGAACAAGAATTTCTGCAAATCTCTTTAAATCAGAAGATATAAAACTTGAAATGTTAAAGGCAGCTCTATTTTGAGAGAAATAAATGTTGAAGTGCTTTTTGCAAAGAAATATTTGGAGTCTTTGGATAGTTGCACAGAAATGCTTCATCACTTTGCATTTGCAAAGCTGAATTTTCCTCCACTGTGTGAATGGTGTAAATCCAGCTCATGAGCTGTCACAGTTTGACTTTTAACCTGCAGACAGGGAAGTTTTACAGTTTGGTCTCTAAACCAAAGGAATTCTTTTGTCAGTGTATCATGATTAAGGATGGGGTCCTTAAACTGTCAGACAAGTTATAACAAATCTGGCTGTATTTGGCACTGTTTCAGTGCTAGACATGATAGTAAGACATTAACATTTTGATAAGATGTTTCAATGTTTCTTCTGCGGTGCTGCCTTGGTGACAGCAGCCAAGTGGTAGTGACGTGTTGTGCTAGTATAGATAACCTGTCTGTGGTTTAACCCAAATTTTACTTAGTTTTGCTTGTAGTGTCTATACTTACCTAAAATGGCACAAGTTGCATATGATTTCACCACCTTCCCATCTCAGCTCTGTGAGGGATATCCATAATGGGAACTCTTAGAAAGTCATGTTAGGGATGGTTACGTGGTAAGGTCTTGTGTTTTTTTGTCTAGGAGTGGGAGCTGCAGTATTTAAGTGATTGACACAAAGGAACTGCTGATGACTGATTCTGGCAGAGAACACAAATTTTGATTTGAGGTCTGCCTCGCCAAGAGAGCTCTGGCTTTGTTGGACTCTTGTCTGCTTGTATGTGTGTGTGTGTGTAAGTATGAATGCAGGGACATGAATGGTTTTCTTCTCAGCATTTTCCTGTGTTTAATGTCAGTAAGAATGTACTGAAATAATTTAAGCCATTGACAGAAGTCCCAGTCTGGAGTGAAAATCTAACCTGTTTACAGACTGGCACTTCTTTCCACCCTTTATTTTGAGAAGAGATAATATATACATATGGAAAAGAGTGATACAATTTTCCATGTAAGATTTGAATTTTAATTCTGAAACACTTGTATTTACATCTTGCTTACTTAACTTGTGGGTTTGAAATACCATATGGTGCCTTAGATTAGTAATGAAAGTATACCTGAAGGAAATTAATTCTAGGGCAGAATTTGAAGAAAGAGAATCAATTACTACATCTTTCTTGAAGAACTGCGTAAGATATTCTAGGTAGGTCTGAGGAGCTACAATGTGTATTCAGTTATCACAGCTGTTGGATGCAAGAGGAAACAAGGGACAAAATTAATTATTATTATTGATTGCATTGCATAGTGCCCAGAGGGTTCAGCTGAGGCGAGGGTGCCGCTATGCTTCTGTACAAAAGCGCAGTGAGTCACATGGTTCCTGCCTGAAAGAGCACAGATTCCACATAGGCAAGGTGGAGAAACACTGGGATGAGATTAAGGGACAGGGAAATGAAGTAGTGTGCCCAGGGACGCAGAGGACGTGTTCAGGTCCATTCTGGACTCATGCAGACTCCTGATGATTTAGGATATGGAGACTTGGAGAGCTATGCTATTGAAGATGATGACGTATAATATGGACATTATGTGGGAGGATACTGAAAGTCAGTGCGTAGATTCAAGGCCTAATGGACAGAAGACTGGACAAAGAAAGGTGAATTTATTTGCAACTTATTCAGTTGTCATTATCAGAAATATGTGAAAAAGTCTCTGTAAAAAATGTGTAGTACTGGTAGTAATAGCATAGTTGGAAAGAAACATTGCAGTTATTGAATTGAAAGTTCTAAATTGTGGTTGCCTGGTTGATCTGAAATAGCGCCGGGTCAAGAGTATATATAATGGTTCCTGTGTTCATGGTGTATCAGAATAAAAGACTAGGAAGGAGTTCTTTCTGAGAAGCCATTCTTAAAGGTGAAAATGGCAGAGGGGACGCAACAATTATTCTGAGCCAAATAATAACTATAAAACGTACATCCAGGAGTCCTGAAAGTGTTATCTTTTACTGAGTAGTGTGGGACCATACACATCCTCACAAAAGTAGTGTTTGAGTAGAATATTTTTTTTACAAATAAGAAGAATCGACAACTAATTTGTCCATTGAACTGTCCGAAGTTTCAAGTGTTAATAGATAACCTATAAGTCTAGGCCAGCCATGTACTGCAAAACCTGAAGGGAAATTTGGCGTCAGTGTAGTCTTTATCGGATGTATGTTATTTGCTTTGATTCCAAATGGTTCTCATTGTTAATTAAAAGAAGGAAGCTAGGCTAATAAGGTGTGTGGGTTTTTGTTGTTTTTGTTATCGGTCTGCTCTGATTCAAGTAGTGGTTGACCTAAGTTAGAATTTCCTGAAATGCCTAAAAAGAAGTTGAAGTTAGAATTGAATAAATATAGGAATTCTCAGAGATTGTTTCCAAGGAGATGCAAGTTAGCATTGGGGTATTTTTTAAGTCTTATGTTTGTTTCTCTGATGCCCCTACAAAATGTGTTTTCTTTCATGGAAGTTGGTTTGTTTTGTTACTTTATGTTGCAGATATGTGCATGTGCGAATTATAGATGTTGCATGTGTTGCAGATGTGTGCAGATGCAGATTATAGGTGATCAGTGTGGCTTTTATTTGTGCTTAAAAGTGAGCTTATTTAAATGTTATTTCTTTGCAGCTCTATTATATAACCACAAGATACCTTATGGATAAGGAGTCGAAGCACGCTGCAGTTTGCTGTGACATAGTATGACTATCCTTAGTCGTAAAGACTCATGCAATGAGAGCGAAGAGTCCCTAATGCTGGCATAGTTAAAACTCCTAACTGCCAGTCTAAAATCCTAAATTGTAGTTAGTTAATGGACTCTCTTCCTGAACTTCAGTATATTATCATTATTGTTGAAAATTTTGGATTAAATATTTCAGGTGAGCGTAACTAATTCTTAGAATGTTTTTATTCTGTTAGAATTGTCTGATTGGTGGAAATAGTGAAAACTGAAGTTTTTTTGTTTGTTATGTATTGTTGTTTGTTTATACAAGTGAAAATAATGGAAGAGCAATGAATAGATAAGACCTTAGTAAGAAAAACATTTGGTGTTTTAACACAAAACATTTTTTCTTTGTGAAAGCTACACTTAGTAAGCTTTGCGTGGTTCAAGATTTTCCATTTTTATTTCAGTACAGTCAAAGAATGCCTTTCTAGATGTGTGCTCTGTCTTTCTTTTTCTAGTCGAGTTAGTATGCAGATGTCTTGTTAAGGTATTGCTAGCTTGGAAGAAGAATGAAAGATGATTTTATGGTTGTGGTTAAGTCCCAGTGAGAACCAAGACTGGCATTTTCCCTGGATTTAATGACTCACCTGAAATTTGAATGCAGTTCTGTACTGGTGAATGAAAAAGGCAAACAGAAGTGAAGATACGCAACCTGTAATAAAATGTTTCTAAAATGAGCAGGAATACCATACAAAGATGGAATCCAAAGATTTAAGCAAAACGGCAGTGTCACTCAGCATGAAGTACCAACTGTTTTCAGCTTAGTTAGTATGCAAGAGCATACTTACAGATGACTCACAGTTAAAACGCCTTACATAACATTGCCCAAGTATTTAGTTCACTGCAGGTGATGGAAAGACACTGTAACTGTGAGAATTGTAATAAAATCTGTATGCAGTTGCTCTTCCTTCTTTGTACAGTTGGAATTTTTGTGGGTGTTTTATTTTTTTTCGTCAGGACCTATATTTCGTTCATGGTTATATGCTCCTCCCTACCGTGTGGTCTCAAAATATGCAAATAATGTCTCAAGAGGAATAAATAAAGAATATGTGAGACTGCAATTTTAATTTATGATTTAAAATCAGAGGTTTACTTTACTCAGGAAATGAAAATTCCAGGTTAAAGCAGTGATTGCTGTCTCAAAAGAAAGGCGAACTATGACTTTAAATCTTGTTAACAGAGTATGTTTCAAAAATCTATACATCTTCTACTGTATTCTGCATCAGTGCTCCCAGTGAAGTAAGTTAGACTGCTTTTATCCTTAACTGCAGTGCTTTTATGCGTCGTATTTATTTACTGTAGCTTACGTAAGAACATAAAAATAACTGGTGGAATAACTGATGACCAAGAGGTCCATTTAGTCCAGTATTGTATCTCCGGTGGCAGTCAGTAAGAGCAAAGGGAAGAGGACAGGAATATACTTGCTCTGTCTCTGCTGTGTGCTGTCAGCCTGTAGCGATTTGTGACTTGGGGGAATTGGACTCAGGCTTGGTGACACTGAATTTGGTAGCAAATTGAGTTCCGCAGCTGAAGTGGATGTTGCACAGGGAAGTGCAGCTTTCTGTTTGTTTTCAAGCCGCTGTGTGCAACTTCTAATTGATGATCCTGGAAAGGGCAGTGAACCATAACTGAAAATATTACTGCATGGATGTGTAACTATTGTAACAACTTTTGTAGGATTCAGGTTTAGCATTTAATAAAAGAAAAAGTGGTTTGGTTTTGATTTAAAAGATGAATGCTGCTTTTTGCTTGCTTTTTTTTTTTTAAATATTTTTAAAGTTTTAGGCCAGAAGCAATTTTTGAAAAAAAGGTTCTTGAGTAGTAACTGGGGTCCTTTGTGTAATTTTTTTTTTCTACAATTTCACATTCCCCATCCACTTTTTCCCTGTTTGTGGTTCTTAATTTGCCCTTTTGTGGATCGATTTGCAATTGTGGATTTGCTGATTTTATTTTAGTTACTTTAAAAACAATTTTATAATCATGGGTCCAAAGAGTTGCACCTGCACATAGCCTGCACTCTGGAGGTTTCCTGTCGCTTCATTAGAAGCAGCTTGTTTATCTCTAGTTGTGGCTGTTGGGGAATGTGCTTGGGGAATTAGAAATACTGTCAATCATGCTTATGATTTTCACCTGAGAAGAAATTATTACAACCTGCTTATTGTGTTTCCATCATTATGTTGGTATCTTTTTCCTCATGGATGTGCTGCTCCATGGTTTTGTCTCTGCATCCCGACTGGGGTTTATGTGGCTGGGCTCAGCACTGGGAAGCCCCCAGAAGCATTGCTGAGGGGTGAGGGTGGCCCGGCCCAACCGGCTGCTGCTGCCCGGGCAGAGGAATCCAAAGTCTGTGGTAATGGGATGTGCTGGATCCTTCTTAGCTGGAGGGAGCTGACAGGGTGGGGGATGAAGGTCAGTGTGCCTTAGGGAAAATGATCTGGACTGAGCACTGATGTGGTTCATGAGGGCTCTAGTTTCTGACCCTCTCCTTTGCCCCTTGATAATGTTGCTCCTGTCATATATTTGAGAGTGAGTGGAACATCTCCATCACGAGGAAAGGCTGAAGGAGCTGGGTCTCTTTAGTTTGGAGAAGCGGAGGCTGAGGCGGAACCTCATAAATTTTTATAAAAACATCATGGGGGAGCGTCAGGAGGATGGAGCCAGGCTCTTTTCAGTGATGTCCAATGACAGGACAAGGGGCAATGGGTACAAGCTGGAACATAGGAGGTTCCATAAAAATATTAGGAGAAACTTTCTCCCTGTGAGGTTGACAGAGCACTGGAACAGGCTGCCCAGGGAGGTTGTGGAGGCTCCTTCTCTGGAGACCCCCCTGGACGCGTTCCTGTGTGACCTGCTGTAGGTGATCCTGCTCTGGCAGGGGGGCTGGACTAGATGATCTTTTGAGGTCCCTTCCAACCCCTGACATTCTGTGATTCTGTGAAGTGTGAGCTATAGATGAGGAAACCTGTTAGAGTTGAGGTGTGCAGCTCTTTTTGGCGGGACAGCCTGAGAAGTCAACAGCACCTGTGATCAGGTAGTCAGGGGCAACGCTGTAGCCAGATGGAGGGACAAAGTGTCATCTTCCATGGTTGCAGTGGCCGCCTGTTTTCCAGGGCCGGAGAAGCCATCCATTCCCTGGCATACCTGTGTGGTGATGACTGGCGTGATGAGAAGTGATTCAAACCTTGGCCTTCATGCGTGTCTAGGTGAGCAGAATGGGGCACAGGCGGTGGGTTGGGCATGCTGTGGGGGGACAGGCAGTCTGTGGTAGGCCACGGCAAAGTGCTCCCCCTTTAATCAGGGTGGAGGCCAAACTTGCAGTCTAAGCTTTTTATTAGTAAGGCTGTAAAATCTCTTATGCATCCTGTCTAGATTTGTTTTGCAGAAACAGTGCTTAGCAATTACAGACGTCTTGTCTTTGTCTGAGTGCTGGAAAATATTAACTAGTAAGTACCAGTGTTCAAACAGTAAATCATAGAAGTGGAAAGTACTTTTTTTTTTTTTTTTTTTTCCCCCCAGTGTCATAAGGGCGGCCACCCGGGACCCCACCCAGCCACTCTCTCACTCCCCCTTCTCCACTAGATAGGGGAGAGAAAATACTTCAAAGGGCTCAAAGTTTGAGATAAGGACAAGGAGATCACTTTCATTTACTGTCCCAGGCAAAACAGACTCGATTTTGGGGAATTAGTTATAGAGCAAATCGGAGAGGAGTAGTGAGATATAAGAAATAGCAAACAGATGTTAAAAGCAAAAAACCTTCCCTCCATCCCTCCCTTCTTCCTGGGCTTTACATCAATCCCAGTTTCTCCACCTCCTCCCCCTGAGCAGCGCAGGGGGACAGGGAATGGGGGTTACAGTCAGTTCATCCAACATTGGTTCTACCGCTTCTTCACCCTGGGGGTGGACTCTTCAGTCTTCCCCAGGGCCATTGCGGGGTCTCTCTCATGGGAGACAAGGCTCTCTTCTCTGGCGTGGGCAATTCATCACAAACTGCCCAACGAGAGACACCTCACGAAGGGCAGCCCACCCCTCGTGAGTCTGAGGCGCAGTCCTTCAGGAGAAACTGCTCCATCGTGAGTCCACCGCAGTGT
>NW_009700848.1:0-289 GCF_000703405.1 Apaloderma vittatum
GCCGCGCTGCGCCCCGGGGGTGCGAGCCGTGCACCTATAAACTGTCAAAAAAGAGTGTGTGCAGAAGGTACGCTTGCACTCCGCTTGTCCGATTTTGTCTCTGTTGTCTTCTGTCATAAATCTGAGAGAGAAAGCAAGGGTAAACAATGCTAACACCTCCATCTTTTAGTTGTCCTTCATGTTCTAATCATCCCTGGCAGGGTTATCAAAGTCATCTCTTCGCACACTCCTTGTTGCTAACAACTAACTGAGCAGCAGTATCACTTGTGCAGTCAGTGGTGCCCCCTTG
>NW_009700848.1:332-601 GCF_000703405.1 Apaloderma vittatum
CTGGGAGGAAACATTTGTGGCTGAAAAGAAGAAATTAGTCTTTATCACTACAGCTTCTGTATCTGCAGACACTGTCCCTTTGTGCAATGGGGCACTAATCCAAGCATTCATTTCTTTTGTGGCTCTGGCATCCAGCAAGACGAGCTTGGATGGACTGGATGCCATTCAGCACTGCCTCCCATCCACCTCAAGGGCCAGCTCCATCTTCCTGCCAGCGGTCCTGGTCTGCTGCCCTTGGCCAGTGGTAGCTCAGGCAACGATGTGGCTGC
>NW_009700848.1:613-8103 GCF_000703405.1 Apaloderma vittatum
AGTGTGCCCTGTTCTGGGATGAAAGATTTCTTCTCTGTCTGGAGCCTGCACTCCTGTTGAGCATGATGCCCATGCTTGTTACTGCTTATCGCCACCTTAGCATTTCCAGTGGGATTCCCACCGTTCAGTGATATTTGTGCTTCTTCTGAGTGGCTTTGTAGTTTAGAGATACCCAGGTGGGTTGCATTGATGCCTCATAGAATCATAGAATCATAGAATGGCATAGGCTGGAAGGGACCTTAGAGATCATCTAGTCCAACCTCCCTGTTTTTGGGCAGGGACGCCACCTCTTGACTAGACCTGGCAACACATGGGGACCGAGCGGGAATCGAACCCGCGACCTCGGTGTTGGTCCTTGTTGCTAACACCACACTCAAACCACTGAGCTAACCGGCTCCTAAACCTCTGCCAAAACAAGACAAATGCATGAGGAATATAGTTGATTTGGGGCCTGAAAAAAATTGAGTCCCAAGGCCTGAATCTCCTCCACAGGCTTGTGAGGAAGAGCTGCATCACAGAACAGAGTCATCTTCCTGCCCCATGCACAGATTTACCGCATTGCTTTGCTCACACCCTTCACTTCTTTCCTTTCTCACAATTGCTCTGTTTTCACTAATTTTGATTGAAGTCGTCTTCACTCACCTTCCTTGTTTGTCACAACCTGAAGGTTTTTCTTTCCTGTGCTCCTCAGTCTCCTCTAACCTCATCCACTGAGCAGCACTGTGTGTAGATCCGGGGGAAGTCTCAAGATCTGTTTGTCATGAAAGCACTGAATACCAATCTCTCTTGGTGGTAGCATTACGTGTTGATATAGCAAATTTGTGAAATTTGTTGATATAGCAAATTTGTTGATATAGCAAATTTCCGTCATAGACAGGATGTTATTCTTACCTTTCACTTCAATTACTGCATATTCTACTGCCCTGTGAATTTTTCCAAAGCCGATTAGATGTTGGAATGGAAAAACCTTCATAATCTTTCTGAGGAAATAATTTAGTAACTCATGCCTGTTTCCAGATGGTAAGACACTGAAGGATGTTTTTCAAAGAGAAGACGTAGTAGACTTACTGTAACATCAGAGCATTGCTTAAGGTGAAAGAGAGGATTTAAGATACACTGTGACATCATTTTAGGTGACACTACTTTTTCCTGAGGAGGAAAACATAAATGCATTCCTAGAGCCTAATTCTGGATGGATGAGATTTCCAGAGCCCTGTGGAAGTGCCAAGTGCTCCAAGTGCCCACTTCCATCAGGTGCTGAGTTCCTGCCAAAGTTGCTTTGAAAATGCTGTTTGTTCAGTCTGCTTGCACTGAAGAAATTAGCCCAAAGGGCCTGCCTTTTCCCAGGAGGCTGAAAGAGCTTCAAAGTTGATCAAGTTTCACTAGTTAATACTGTGGAAAAGATGGCAACAAGGTACTTCTGAGGGAGTTGCCTTCTATTCTTTGAGTTTTGAGGGAGATGCCTTTATCTCAATTGCTTTGAGTGTTTTTTGATGTGATTGACTTCAGGCTTATGATTTATTTCCCATAAGCACTGAAATATACTACTGAGCCATAATATTCAAAAGACACTGAAGACACTGAGGAGCAGTGTCTTCATTATTTGTTTTATGTAAAAATCAAATCTCTCCTTACTTGTGCGAGATCATTGTGGGAGTTTTTTGATTATTTTTTTCCGGTGTGGAAGCTAAAAGCGGCTGTAGCTTGTCTAAGGTCACTGTGAAAAATCTTGCAAAGGAGTCTTTGCTAATGGTTTCATAGATGTGCTTAAATGAACATTTGCTTCTGTACCTGCAGGTACAAGCATCCCCACTCTTGATTGTGAGAAGCGACTATTCTGTATTACCAACACCTAGTGGCTACTGAAGTGCTGGTCTACAGTTTTTGAATTGTAACCTACCACATTACCGAAATAGACATCGAGAAAAGGGGCAAATATGCATGAATAAGTAAATATTCCACCAACACAAAGCTTTGTGCACATTTGCTAAGTGTAAATGTAACTGGGACCAACACAAGTGTCCTGTGGGTACATTATTTATTTGGACTTAAATGTGCACTCTGTTTGGCTTTCCCACCTCCCAGAATCTTGCAGGCTGGCTTGACAAGTGTGCAGAGCTGTGAACACAGACGGTCGAAATCCCATTTGACTTGCGCTTCTCATTTAAGTAAGGAAACGACATGATTTTTTTTTGTTTCACCCAGCAGTGGAAGGATTTCCCTGCCTTGAAGGAGATTTGCTATAGTAAGGGTTAATTGTGTGTGGGGATTAGGTAAACAACTGTATCATCCTGCTTTGATACTTGATTGGTTCCACAATAAACCTCTTCCCTTTTTGGGCAGAACCTACCAGCAGACTTCGACTTATGTACTGAGCCACATTTTTCTCTTAATTGAAGTGTGCAGTTATGCCCATGCCTACTAGAGCAGAAATATGAGTCTATAGTGGTAGGATTTGGGGACCAGTTATTGGCTTTTAACCTAGGCTCTGCATTTTCTGCGGGACCAAGCAGTATGAAGGTAAGGCAAGGAAATTCAGGTTTAAGGAAGCCCTTTGAAAATACAAGGAGAACTCTGTGATGTGCTCTGTACAAGTGAAGTTGATTCTGCAAAGCTTTTGGAAATAGTATGACATAGTATGGAAGAAAACTAGTTTAAAAGGTCATAGAATTATAGAATGGCTTAGATTGGAAGGGACCTTAGAGATAATCTAATCCAACCTCCCTGCTATGGGCAGAAACTTCTCTCAGCTAGATGAGGTTGCTCAGGGCTTCATCCAACCTGGCCTTTAGCATTTCCAGGGAGGGGGCATCCATGACTTCTCTGGTCAATCTGTTCCCAAATCTTGCCATCCTCGTGCTAAAGATCCTAAGATCCAATCTAAATTTATTCTCCTTCAGTTTAAACCCATTTCCCCTTGTCCTATCACTGGACATTCTTGTAAAAAGTCCCTCTCCAGACTTTCTGTAGTTTCCCTTCAGTTGTTCGAGGGCAGTTATAAGGTGCCTCCAGAGTCTTCTCTTTTCCAGGCTGAACAATCCCAGCTCCCTCAACTTGTCCTTGTAACAGAGGTGCTCGAGCCTTTGGATCATCTTTGTGGCCCTCCTCTGGACTTGTTCCAATGGATCTATGTCCCTCTTATGGTGAGGACACCAGTGGGGTCTCACAAGAGCAGAGTAAAGGGGGAGGACCACCTCTCTTGATCTGCTGGCTACACTTCTCTTGATGCATCCTAGGGTATGGTTAGCCTTCTGGGCTGGGTGAGCGTGGATGACCTGGTCTGGTAAGAGGCTGGAAGCAGAGCAATGCCTGCGCTCCCAGTACACTACCTGAGAAGATAATTAAACACATGCATCAGCATCATAGAATGAGTTGTGTTAGAAGGGACCTTAAATATCATCTAGTCCGACACCCCTGGCATGGGCAGAAACACCTCCCACTAGACCAGGTTGCTCAAAGCTCCATCCAGTCTGGCCTTAAACACTTCCAGCGCAAGGTTTTATTACAGGTAAGAGATACTTGCCATTGACCAAAAAAAAAAAAAAAGTTTTTGCTGAATCAAGGCCAAACTTGATATTGTTCTTGGCTCCCATTGGAAAGGCAAATCTACAGAAATTATTTTTGTCAACTTGCTGAAGGGATCAGATATACTCCTTAGGATGTTCTTCTGCTGCTGAGGTAGTCTTCTGAACAGTAGCTGGTGCAGAAAATCAGTGTCCCTGCTGTTATAGTCACATCTATTGATTCTTCTGAGACCTCTTTTGGGGTCCTTCTGTTCAGGAAACCTCGATTATGCTAAAAACAGCTCCTCACCATCTGTATCTAACCCCTGCTGTACAAAAAAATCCTGTCATGGGGAAGACCAATGGTAATTGATATTAAGGATTAAAGTTGTTAAAATCTGTTGAGCTACTTTATTTTAACCACATATTATATGTTTGTTTCAAATAAATTACATTCTTGTTTCAAAAAAATTTCACTTGCAACTGTTCTTTTCAAGTATAAAGAGAGTAGACTGTGGAAGCTCTAGATTTGATCTTCTGAGTAATAGCACTTAAAAAACTACAGGGGCCACTTCTTTTTCCTTTTCTTTTCTTTTTTTTCTTCTACTCTGTGCTTAGAGACCAAAGTAAATTGACCTCATTTTCTTTCCTTTATTGAATTTTCTTTTGAGAGAGCATTAACTACTGAATACTCTACTTTCATTTTCGCACAATTATGTATGCTTTCAAGCACTAGTAAGATCTGTAAAACTTTCTTCTTTCGCCCCTTCATTATCCTTCTTCAGGACTCTACTATATGTACACACAAATACTGCTCCAAATTCTGAAATCTTACTTTCAGATTCTTCTAGTGAAGCAGACATTTCCATAAAAAGACTTTGACATTGACCTGGCTTTAGTCCAGACTCTAACACATTTTTCTTTTTTCATTATCAAGATGTAAGAAAGATAGCCCTTTCTGAATATTTATGCAGTGAATACCATAAAATAGATAAATAGACTTTGAAAAGAAATTATATTCTGTACAGAAAAACTCAAGCTAGATTCTTAGACCTCTGGTTTTAAGGTTTATAGTTAAAAGAATTAATCTCAGCAATTTACAATAACCACTTGGGCTCTTAGAATTATTAGCTGTAATTATTT
Organism: Apaloderma vittatum; assembly: GCF_000703405.1. Lineage (NCBI taxonomy): Eukaryota > Metazoa > Chordata > Aves > Trogoniformes > Trogonidae > Apaloderma > Apaloderma vittatum. The sequence continues at coordinate 5,260 of NW_009700848.1, forward strand.
TTTTTCCAAGAATAGCATGTGTTTAATAACTATTGAGAGATAGATTAAGGAGTGAAGGGAGTATGATTATTTCCTTTGATATATCATCACAATTGGTGATGAGTTTTATTTATTCTTTAGTCTAATTTTAAACTAGTAGGTAATGTCCTTAATATAAGGTTGATGTACAGTATGAGGCATATATGAATAATAGGTTTATTATTGTGACCCACACAGGAAAAGTCTACTTCTAGTACCAAATTTTTGACTTACTGTGTTGGTTTAATGATCCTGTGGTGATAGTTCCCCATTGGCATCCGGCTCCCAAATGCTCTGGCTGCCTAGTTCCACGGAGCTGGGAGCTCCAAGAGCAGGCAGACCCCTTTTTCTCAACCATAGCAGGGGTTTGGCTTTCATTTGACTGGGCAGATGCATTTTTCAACACATTTAGAATTCATAGTTTTGCCTGATAAAGCATTGCTCTCAAACCCAGTATTTCACAGCCTTTTAAAATTCAATGGATGCTACAGCATTTCTGAAACAATTGACAGACTGTCGATACGGCATTGCTGTCACAGCTTCTTTTTATCAGGTTCTGCAATTTTTGACTAAGCTTTGAGCTTTCATTTCATATTTTATTCCTGTTTTTTTTCTTGCATGCTTGAATATACCATAGATATGTGTATATAGTGTTTGGTTTGGGGGCTTTTATTTTTTATGAGCTGCATTCAGGTATGTTTCTAGATCACAGAATATGAAAAGCAAACATTTGGAAACCACCAGGAACATGGAACGTGTGCTTTTCCTAATTCTTTCGTACATCACTCTATTATTTTTTGGAAAATTGCATTGTGTCTGCTCTTCAGGATTGAGGAGTTCCTGGGCTCCTTATTAAAGTCTCTAAATAAGAAGCTATTACTTAGTATTGCCAAGAGCACTGCAAAGAGTGATCTGTTTTGCTCCTTCTACACTACAATTACAGCAACTTTTAATATATGTTAATCTATTTATCTAGACCATGTTCCCTGCTATGAGAAAAATTAACAGTGAGGTTTTAATTTGACTGTGTTTCCATATTATGAAGTTGAAGAGCATTAAAAGATATTACAGCAGACTGCAGAATAAAGACTCTGCTGGAATCGGTAGCCCACACCACAAACACACCAAAGTCTACGTGATTCTGAAGCTTTCCCTAACCTGAGGACACCTCTCACCTTGTTGATTTGCAACCCTTCTGAAAAACAGAGGAAGAGAAGGTGTGATGCCCTTGTTACTGGTATGCAATTAAAATAGTCTTTGGCTTCAGATCTAAGCGTTTTGAATGTACAATAACTCAATGCGTCCCTAAAATACATTTACAATATTTCCTCAATAAGTTCTGTGTAGCTTTCAGCTGTTCCTGACATGAAGCATGCTGAGATATCATCTGAAGTTTCCGTGGAATATTGGCCTTCATGAGTACGATTGAATAAGGCATGCTTATAGTAAGCACAGGGATAGTTATGCTTTATCTTTTGGATAAGAAATAATTCAAAATGGATAGGTCAAGAAACATTTCTATATTATTTCTAATTGCATGAAAGAGCTTTTGGCAAGACTCACAAAGAATCGCTTCAGATGAGCACATTTTTCGTGATCAAAGCAAGACAATAGTGACTGGACTAAATACATGATTGTCTCTTGTCAATATGTAAAATGAAAGAGAACATCTGTGACCAGAAAAGAATTCAGATAATAGAAAATTGGACACATTTTGCTTTGGAAGACTTGTACTGAATCTAAAGACATGGGTCTTACTCTGCCAGTTGTCCTTTCTGTACTCATTCTATAATAAAAAATATATTGGATACTACTTTTCTGTAGACAAAATATTTTTTATTCTGCTGAATGTTAGAATAATTTAGCACATAAACAGCTAGAATATTCATCTTGCCACAAAGACTGTATTTTGAAAGCTAGCAGTAGAAAAGCACATCAGTTATAAAATATTTCACAATTGCTTGAAATTTTAGCTTTAGATCCAATAAAACCTACTTAGCAAAGCAAATCATAAGTAGAGATTACTATTAAAATGTAGTGTAGCACAGCTTTGTCAACTCAGTGTTGAAAAGGATACTTTCATGGTAGCCTAATCGCTGGAAAGAAAAGGTGATGTGGCATGTGTTTAAGTATATTCTGGACATCACAAATACCATGAGGGTATTTTGAAAATGTGCTTTTAATTCAAGAGTACAATGTTGTACTTATAATAATTTTGGTTATGAATACTCATATCAGTTACTAGCATTTTGAGTCACAGAGTTAGTAGCAGATTCCACGCTACTGGCTGCAAATCATCATCATGGCGAACGAAGATATGGGAAGGGCTCTACCCACACTTGCTACAAGCGCACTGATGGCTAAAATGCCGATGTGGGATAGGCAAGTCCGGTTTCAAAAGGCACAACGGAAAGTCTCCTTAGGTGGCATTGGAGAGGCACGGTTCTTTCTGTGTTGTCTTTTCTCCTCGAGACTAATTCTACGTGTGTTCTCAAAGGAGGCAGCAGCGTTATGGATGGTGTGTCTTTACATCTCCCAATTGGAGGCCAGAGTGGACCACTGATGGTAGTCAGTATGGCCAAAACTGAGCTATTGTTTCAGAGAGTCCTTGTATCTCCTCTTTGGGGCTCCTCTGTTGTGGCAGCCGGTGGCGAGTTCACCATAGAGCACAACCTTAGGGAGGCGGTGATCCTCCATCCTGGAGACGTGCCCTGCCCAGCGCAACTGCGTCCTCAGCAGCATGGCCTCAGTACTGGTGACCCCTGCCCATTCAAGGACAGAAACATCAGTCAGTCATCAGTCCAGTGGATGTTTAGGATTGCACGG
>NW_009700849.1:0-14155 GCF_000703405.1 Apaloderma vittatum
CTTGGTGTTGTCGGGAAACTTACTGAGGGTGTACTCAATGCCATCATCCATGTCGCTGAAAAAGATGTTGAACAGCACTGGACCCAGAACAGAGCCCTGAGGAACTCCACTTGTCACTGGTCTCCATGTGGACATTGAGCCACTGACCACAACTCTTCGAGTGCGACCACCCAGCCAGTTTTTTATCCACCGAGTGGTCCATCTGTCAAATCTGTGTCTCTCCATTTTAGAGCCAAGGATGTCATGTGGGACAGTGTCAAACGCCTTGCACAAGTCCAGGAAAATTACATCTGTTGCTTTTCCCATGTCTTTCCCTTTGGAGGCAAGAGATTCCAGCAAGTGTCATGTCCCTCCCAGTTGTGCATTATTCAAACAGAGAAAATGCATCCTGGTTCTGCAGAGATCATAAATTAAATAAAAAAAGGATGGGGAAAGAAAGGACACGGAGCAAATATTAGTATTCCCCAAAATATCATTATTCCACTTTTGTAGATGGAAATTACCATGGCATGAAAGAAATTAGTTAGACAGGGCCAAAACTGCAGCCATCTGTAGTTGAAGAAAACTAAAGAGCCTAGACTTTGCCAGAAACATCAGCTGCTTGAAAAACTGATGCGCTGGAGCGAGCCACATTGAACACTAAACCCTATTGCAATTACTCCTCGCTGTCAACTAACAGTGCATGGCTGCCTGAGGGGCTCTGCACTAGAGCCCTGCTGCACCTGGTCTGAGCAGAGAGGAGACTTTCTGGGCCTTCAGGGTCTCGACCAATCCGTATACAAAGAGAACACATCCAGGAGAAAAAGCTGGGCCTTCAGAGATGCCAAAGATAGCCAAAGCAGAGCCTGAAACTGGACCAGGGCAAGGATTGACAATGTCTTGTCCTGTCATACTGGATAGTGAGCTTTTTGTTGAAAGATCTATAAGCTACAAATCAAATAAAGCTATACGAGGATCAACATCTTTTTAAGAAGGTTCTGCAAAGGCATGAGTGTGGATCTCGTCTGAGCCCCAGACTGCAGATCTGCTCACTTTAACTACCAGGAAACTGGGAAAAAATCTAGATAGATACATCTTCAAGAAATGAACATCACTGCCCACACACCCCTCCCACATGGTATTTGCCTTCTGACGCAATACAGGCAAAACCAGACCCCTCACTTACACAGCACATTTAAACTTCCCAGTATAACTTAAATATCAGGCCCTTGGAAATGAGATTAGAAAGCTTTGTATACATTCACATGTTGACTGAACTGTGAGATTGTTCCCTCTTTTCAGAGTTATGAAAAGGTGGTCTGAAATTTTCCCAAAACGTTGTGTGTTAGAAGAGCACTTCGTGCTGGAAGAGCATAGCCTGATCCTGCATCTTATCTGGTGCAGGAGTAAAAAGAAATCAGAGATGAGCAAGTCAGCCTTCCTCATGCTGGAAATTGAGTTGTGCCATTTGCCAGTGACAGGAAGCACATGGTCATCTGGAAATAAATTACTGGACTAGAGACAGACTTCATCCAGCTGTTTTTGCATTATTTCTTATCAGGAAGAAGAGTCCAAAGAGACTGTTGTACTTTGAAACAGTACTTTGCCTTGTTTCAAAGGAAACAGGTGGAGGAAGGCTATTCTTCTTCTCCAGGTGCCAAGGAGTGCTAACAACTAAGAAAGCAGACAGCAAGACCACCTCAGAGGTGCCATTGCTGTTGCTACCAGTATGCCAGGAGGTATGTTCACTGGCACTGAGAAGCTTTCACAGGGGTGAAAGATAGTTTATGAAGAATTACAAAAGACAGGATCATAACAAGATTGCTGATCAACCAGGAAAATCTGTATGTAATAGAAATGTATTCACACTCCATGTCACAAAAAAAATGCCATCCTTCAGTACCAGAAGAACAGGTATGAGCAGAGACCACCTTTTCAGAGTATAAGTCAAGAAGACCACATGTAGTAATCCATGTTCACAAATTTTGCACATCTTCATACACTTTACAGCAGTAAACACTCAGAGTTCTGAAACAGTGAAGTCCTAGGACAACAGAGGTTCTGATGTGGTCCATGTGATCTGTGCTCATTTTCATCTCACTGTTCTGGCAGTTTTCCTACAGGCTGGAACAAAATTCTTAGCAACAGTAAACACAAATGTTATTCTAAATATCCTGAACAATGATCACTGTCTTATCATATTCCTCGAAGGAGTCATACCAATATAAAAATATATCTCCAAATCATTGGCCAATTAAGTCATCAAATGGAATTGACACAGGAACGTTTTTCCTGAGGGTTGCAGACAACTGTTCTCTAATGTCCTCAGTCCCATCATTAACAGAATAAGAGGGTGGTATTTAAGACAATGTTTAATTTCAGCTCTCATTGTTTTGAAAACAGTAACTCAAATCCTTGTCCTGCCGAAGTCCAAGTATTGACCAAAGGTTCATGTGTCAAGAAGCAGAGGAAAGCCCTCCAACAGGTGTTTCATTTCTAAGTGCTGCAAGAGTCCTGGCACTAGTGGCAGCCAGCAGTACACAGCAGTCACAGAAGCTTTATTCACAACTATTTGCCATCATAATCCAATACTCTCTCTGAGATGACTTTACTCTTGTGGAGTCCTCCACAAGCCAGGGACAAATCTGACTCTGAAAGACCAAGGTTTAGAAATATGTTCAGAGTGACAGATTCCAAACCAATAATGCAGCATTATTAGAGGTCACACAAGTGTAGATTTCCAGTTCTTTCCCAACAGACACTTGCAATGACCTTTCTATGCTACAACATCCAAGAAATCAAAGTGCATAGACTGAGACTTAGTACCTGTCGCACGTGATTTGTTAAAAGAAGTCATTGCTACAGGGTTAACTAAAAGGGTTTTATTAATGATTAAACCATGACCAAATGATAATTAATCGATGATTGAATAGAAATTAAATGGTGATTAAGCAATAATTAAATTAAAATGAAACAATGATTTGACAATGACTTGAATGATGGTTTAAATGATTAGACGGTGGTCAAACACCCTTCTACTTACTACAGCTACAGCTGGGTATGTATGTCACTAGCACACAGTACACTTTTAGGGAAAATGTAAAATGCCTCTTACCTTGCTAGAGATATCAGATGCCAGGTAAAAGGTCTCTCGGCTTCAAGGAGTAACTCTGAGAGGCATCCCTGCTCAAGTGTACATCACTGCCATGCAAGAGAGCAATGTGGGCTCTGAAGAGGCTACAGGCATTTACAGCAAGAAGTGATGGCCTCATAGACAAACTCCGCCACTGTGTTTGTCCAGGTGTGCAGTTATGGCAGTTTTAGTTTTGTCCAGTCCTAGGTTGGGCTGGCACCATTATCTTCTGACAAGACACGGCAGAGGCTCTTTGGTCCCTGAGAAGATTCGGCCTCGCGCAGCTCTGACGGTTTGTGCAGCAGGGCTGGTACTGGTCCAGCCTGCTTGCCAGTGATGCCTGAGCCACTGCGGAAGTACATCAGCAATGACTCATGTAGAAATGTAATCAGATGCAAAACAGAACTGAAAATTATCTAAAAAAATGTTATCAACTGCAGAATTATAAATTTCTTGACCATATGCTGATTTCAATCCTCTTGAAGACAAAACCATACAAAACAGAATGTTTAATTAACAAATATCCATAAAAATTTGACTTAAATACAATAAACACACCAAAAACTCTTTAACAAGAGTCAGTTGTGCCCTTCATTAACACAGCAGACTGCCATGCAACCAAGGCTTTGAGGCAAAACCTAAAAGAAGAGACCTAAAGCAAATCAAACTCATTTCCCAAAGCACATAGCAGCCTCTTTGTCAAAGAACTTCCACACAAGTTAACAGGTCTCATCCTTCAGCCACCTGTGGAAGGCTCCAAAGTTCTTACAAAGCACCACAGAAATTCATCTATTCAATTAAGATGAATGGTTCAGTGTATCAAAAGCACAAATAAAAACCACTTAAAAACTACATATTGGTATACAGTAGTGTTTATCTAGGCAGATTTCTTATTAAAAGTATAATTGCTATAACTTTTTAAAAAATATTGCATTAAAAAAGGCACATCTGATGAACTTGTGTTTGAACAGAAGCAGCTCCAATTTAAGCTTAGCAGTTTTTAACTATTTTAGATTTAGTTTTTGCCTTCAGAATGGGAAAGATATTGTTTCTGGAACATGTCCTGAAAAAGTTCAGAAAATAACTAATTTCTTTAGCTGCAAATTTCCATTCTTCACCTTTCCACATGGCATATCACAAGCTTACAATTTTACAGTCTTGACAGACACTTCTCTTTCAACAGTTGCTCAGACCAGAGAGCAGCGTCTGCCAGATAACAAGCTAGGAATCTTAACAAAATCTACTAAGACAAGCATCCAAGCTCGATCCTTTCAAGTTCATTTCAAAAGTTGCAACTGGAGAATGTTAAAAATAAGGAGTTGTAAAACTCCTTAATGATCACAGGAAAAAATTATCTCAGTTTCCTGCAAGTGGCACAAAATAAAAATACCAAGGCATTAATTACTGTATATGAGGAGCAGGGAAAATACCTAGATAACTTGTTTACAAAAAATTGTCCCCAAAATCCAAAATGTTTGTTCCCAAACTTTTTAACAGATAAGCCACAAACATTTTCCACAGATTACTACAAACTATTTTCATAGATGAAAGGCACATTACTATGTAACAGAGGCATAATACATGCTGTGTGAAAACAAGAAAAAATACGCACTTTCCCTATAGTCTCAAAGGAGTGCCTCAGAGTAAATCAGGACAACTAGTTCTCCTATTACTGAAACAGGACTACACAACATAGCTGACAAATCTCTTAAAAAGTATACGTAGGGACAAGCACACTGCAAATGAGCATTGTTCAAAAGTTTCTTCCAACAGAGAGGAAGGGCAGTCTTTATATCATAATCATCAATGGTACTTATATAACCCTATAAGAACTTTTCAGGCTACCCAAGCAACTGAGTTTTCTTTCCATTAACAAAACCACTGCAATTACAAATATTCTTGCTTATGGTAAGCAGATATCCAGGTGATAATTCATTTTTTTCCCCTCTTACTGTGGTATTTTCCAAATTGTTAATAATCACTTCAGGAGAAAAAGCATTTGTCCAGTATTTGCACTGCATATAATAATCTAAGCTAGTATGAAGAAAATTACTTCCTTTAGGAAGTACATGTGTTGGCAAGAGCAATCCAACTATTTTAAGTACACTTTATCACTATGTTAAAAAATAAAAATATAAAGGCATATGACTAACTGGCCGGTGTTAGCAACAGCAGCTGTATCTGCCAACTATCACTAGGATCCAATCATTAAGATACTCCTTGTGACAACATGAATGTAGTCAAGAGATCCTTATGTTCCAAGAGCTGGAAGGATGCTTTCAGTCAGAATATAAATCTCAGTAAACATAGATCTCAGTAAAGGACAGTAAATGGAAAGCAGAGGAAACAATAGAGCTCTGCAGAGCCATTTCATGTTGAGATAGCTAGCAAAAAAAGCTTGAAAGATTACATAAAATCGACACCACAAACACTGCAAAATTTTATTGCTACATACCACCTAACCTACAATTTCAAGTAGTTAGTTGTTTAGACTCATGTCAATCAAGCTGGTTCTTAATATACCATGTAATTCGCTTCTCCTTCAGGTATGTTGTGTGATGACATATTAGTGAACAGACTCAGCTATTTCTATTCCTAAGATGAAATGGACTTTATTTTCAGTAGCCTGAACATTATTCTGACACATTAGGCTAGTAGGGAAAACACAAAACATTTAAACTCTTAAGGGGCGAAACAGTTGCTCTTTAGATATAAACACAAGTAACAGTGTTACATAAAATTTTAGCATTTCTTTACTTCAGTAGTTTCTAACTGCTGCCCAAGTGAACTGACAACTAACAGTAGTCTACTAGACATGCTGGCCAAGTAGGCTTTTTAGCCTCAGCAAACACACCCAGAAATTTCCAAGAACAGTCTGTTCATTTCACCAACTTTTGCAGTTTTATGACAGGCTTTATCCACCTTTAGGATTCAGAGCCCTCCTCTGTCCTAAGGATAATGCTGTTGAACACCTGAGTCCTCAAACCAACCTCAGTTCCTAGGTCATTTGCCATCCCATCAATGACAAGTATATGGATTCATTGAAAGCAAAAAAGGAAGTACAATGAAAAACAAATTAAGCAGCTCTCACAAAAAAAACCCACAAAATAGAACACTTCTTTAAATGAAGTGCAATACCAAGGGAATAGCTGTCACCAAGTTCTCAGTGTTTAAGTTATCCCCACGACTAACAGCATGTGTCTCTGCTCACAAGACAGCATGATTTAAGGTTCACTGATAAACCATCACTAACCCAAGGACGGTTCACTTCAGTTCTTCGGCAGGTATCTTTGCACTTTTATGTTACAATACAAAGCCAAGAGTAGAAGGGATGCAGGCTTGATTCACAACAGGAAAAACACTATCAGATTGCTCTTCCATACACAGCCACCAAAGCCACAGCCAAAGATGATGGCAAGAGGATAGCAGTAACTGAGAAACAGGCAGGACATGATGACCCTTCAACAACCCCAAACTCTGTTTCTTCTATTTAAGACGCATTAATTTCTGTTTCCATGGCTATAAACTGCTACTGATCAAAATTACTTGAAGAAAAATCTGTCAGGTTCAAGGTCACAATGAGTTAATCCACTTCCAACAAATCAGTCATAGAAAACATGAAAGTCAAACATCCTTCCTAAAGATGACTACATTGAGTTAACTGACCAGTAACAAACAAATGCGTGAGAAGCTTTTTTCTATCTAATCTGTGGTTACATTTACTGTCAGATCAAAAAGAAACTCCACTAAAGAATATAATCAGCCACTCTCCTAACACTAGCAATTCATCAGGCACTTTCCTTTTGTTTGGTGTTTTTAAAGTGTGTTACATTTGCTGCTCCCATACTTACATGACATCACTTACTTTATCATCATGAAAAACATCTATCCCTCCAGTCTACATAATCAATACCCTGCCCACAAACATGGACCAAGAATAAGACGGTTAAGTTCTAAAATTTCCAAATTACAAAAAGTTACAAGAAACAAACAGTAGTTTTCATGACAATTTAAGAAAAAAATTTAGTGCAGCTAAACTTCTATTAAACATAACACTTTGTCAACAGAAGTTTTCATTTATTTCCAAGTGTTCAAATTGTTATTACACGTATGCCATTTAACTTTTTTTTTATTTGAACATTAAGGTAGTTACAGTTGGAGGGCTCATATTTCCAGTGGCCTCTCTGCAGTAGATACCACCAGAGCAAAACATGAAACATTCCACATGGTAAACAGTATGACATTTGAGTTACCAGAATTACAATCATCATTTTTTTTTTGCTAACAGATCACATAAGAAGTACGTAAACTAGGGCATTTCCTTTAACAGAAATATCAAACTTAGTATGCATTTGTTTAATTTCAATATGAACATCTCTGCAGAAGAGCAATATCGCACATGACAGTTTGATTTATCACACATACGTTACTTTGGCAGACGTATTTCTCCCCCTAAGCTCCACAGTAGGTTTAATTTATAAAACATATTGCTAATATGCCCTGCACAAACATCAAGAATCAAATGCATCTTTCTTTTGCCACTTCAGTGGGAGAGGGCACACTGCTTTTACCTCATATAACACAGCCTTTTCATACATGCACAATTTTCTTCCATGGACACTTCTACAGGTACCCTACCTACCACTTTGTCTGCAAGAAAACAACCTTTACTTTTTTTTTTCCCTCAAATTAGAAAGACTACAGCCGTAGACAATTACATAACAAATCAGTACAAACTATTTCTTTCAAAATAACACTAAACGTGCCAAAATTTTATCAAATAATAAGCACATCAGTCACCTGAGGTGTAATGAATTCCCTCACAATCATCCCATTTCCATGGGATGGGAAGTCATCCCATTTGAGTTCACCTGTGAAACTGACTGGCTTATTTAATTACCTCTTTTGTAATACATTCATGCAGATGTTAAGACTGGCTCAGGTAAAATATACGGTATTTTATCATTATTATAGGCAGAAATAAACTGGCAGGTGGAAAACCTAAGTAAAATCAAACTGCCTGTAAAATTATCAAGTAAAATGGGATAAACAGCTCCAGTAATCATCACCATAAATTCAGAAAGGGGGTTACCTGAAATAAGAAATAATAGTTCTTGGTTAAGGAATACTAATTTCTTTGAACACCTCTACCATTGGTTTCCACAAGAGAACTAATCACTATATCTAATTTTTTTCATTTATTCACCCTTAAATGAATTTAATTCTCCACCTTCCTGAACGCAACTATAGCGTACACTGATATATAACTGCCATTCAATGACCTGCTACCACAGTAATCAAGTGAGGACAATGTTTCATCTAACAGAATCACAGAATCAATCATAGAAGAGTTTCGTTTGGAAGAGATCTTCTAGATCATCAAGTCCAACCTTTGTCCAAGCCACGTCAACTCCACTAAACCATGTCCCTCAGCACAACATCTGCCCGTCTCTTCCTAATATCTAACCTGAACCTTCCCTGGCGCAACTTAAGGCCATTTCCCCTCACCCTATCACTCGCCACTAGGGAGAACAGACCAACCCCCGCCTCTCTACAACCTCCTTTCAAGTAGTTGTAGAGAGCGATGAGGTCTTCCCCTCAGTCTACTCTCCTTCAGGCTAAACAGCCCCAGATCCCTTGGCCATTCCTGCATTTCAGAGTACCCACACGAAAGTTCTGAGGTTAAAGGGGTGAAATTTGGTTGCAAGATTTCAGATTTAAAACAAAAAAATCATATATACATACCACAAATAAAAAGCACCTAGTACCGGTTGATAGTGGTCTGAAGCAACTCATTTCATTCACTCATCTATGAAATTTTAGAAGATATTTCAGATTCACTCCATTTGGTCCAAACACCCCTACATGCCTTTAGGAGTCACTCAGAAAAGAATGTTGTGCCCAAAAATGCATCCGCTGCTACAAAACATCTTTTCACTCTTAAGCAGTTCTTAAAAACTCATGAGCTATACAAAAACTGATCTTGACTTTACTTGTAGTATGTCAACAACAGTAAGTTAAAATCAGGTGGAGGTATCTGATGTAACTTTTACATAAATTAAATAACGTATTTTTAATTTGATGGAATCAGCCTTCCTCCCCCTTCAACATCTATTTGTATTGAATTATAAACTCTCCAGCACAGGAACAATCTGTTCATGGCATGTCCATGCAAACAATATATTAAGATATTCCAAAATTAAACAAATACTAAATCCTGTTTATCTATAAATTTAAAAACTACATTAATACAAAATGGGAAAATTAAAGCTCAACCAATTTTTCATGAAGTTGTTTCATCTTCCACCTTTGAGTAACTGAATTAAGTTAGAAAACAAACTATTCTCCAATTCCACTAACATCCACCTCCTCACTGTAGTTATGTGTCGGCTAACTTTGATCTTTGCCATTAAGTTCCACACCAGTGTGTTCCTTATCTCTCCCGTTTTTCTCAAACATCGTACTCTCCCTTCTTCATTTCACTGTTTGTGACACCTACCAAGAAGCCCTTCAACTGGGGCAGCCTAATAGAGCTTCCACTGGACAGCAGCTCCTCTTAACAGAGTAGTACGACAGCTGACAAGCAAAGTTTGCTAGTCACAGTGAGCCATGTACCAGCGCCCCACTGAAAGCCTAAGTTTCTTTTGTACAAGAGATAAAACAACTGTGCCCACGTGACCCCACACAAAGCAAGCCAGGTTAAGAGGTTCGGGCAGGCAGTGTGGACGGGGCACAAGCAGGACAGCCAGCCATTTTGGCTGAAGCCATTTTAACCCTGTTTGACTGTTTAACCTGTGTTACAGCCTCGTTGAAGCATGGCTGTTTGCACAATACTCTCAAACAAACAGAAGTCCTACAAAGACCAGTTAACTGTTTACTAAGTATGTGTCCAAGAATGAATTCACTGTAAAGCTTGAAAGGGTACCTAACTAATAACCGTATCTGGAGCTTTTAAATACTATTCTTACTCTGAGGTATATGTCTATTATGATAAAGGTTTAAACATCACATTCTAAAATCTATGGCCCAAGAAAGGTTAATTGCATGTTCTAAGTCAAGCAAGCTATAGAAAAATGGGAAGGAACAGCATGTGGCCTGTGTTCAAGTGTTACTGTTTATCATAATACTTCATGCAAGTAATGCAAAAAAGTCTACGTACCCAGGACTGTTTACATCTGAATAAATAGGGTAAATTAGCAAATAGTGTATTTAAAGTTATCTACAAAAACGTGTTTTACCAAGTATTCGCTGTGTGTATCAAGTCTTAAAGCAGAAAGCTGTCGGGGCAATACCAAAGAGTATGAAAAATAATAAAAATTAAACAGAGACATTTTAAGAAATCTCCTCAGAAAACAAATTCGTACTAACCACTAACTAAACTGAAACTAAAACAGAGACTAAAGCTATTAGGTGGCCTTATCAGCAAACACCTCCAATCAAAAGGTCATAAACAAGTATGCTTTACATATTATTTGATTTGTTTATTTTACATCATGAGGTGAAAGCAACACATCTCCTTTTAGTAAAGTATACACAAATAGCTTCACTCAGAATACACTTTTAATGCACATAAAAAAAGTATTCATCTTACAAATTGTTTTGCAATCCAAATATACAATAGCTTGGAAAACAATATTTTAGAAAACAAAAGCCAATGTAAAAAGACCGCTTGTAACAACTGAAATGATAAAAGTTTCTGTATGGCTTTGTCTTTACAGTTTTCTTACTGCATCATCAATATCAGAAATTTGTTCCTTCAGCTGGTTCCACTGTTCTGGATTCAAAGAAATACCTGAAATACATTAAAAAATACACAGTTAGGGCAGAAAATTATGATGCACAATCTTGCATAACTGCTATCAAGGCTGACTTCTTACCCAAAGACTATGTCATAACTATTAATGCTTGAGCTACTTCAGCAACTGTCTGGATTATGAAGCGAAACTACTCATTTGGAACACCTGAGTTTACCTTTTGTGGATACACTTTACAGTTAGCTGTGCTGGCAGCAATGCATTGCAGAATTAAGACTTTCGTCCTTGAGCTCTTTTCTAAACAAGTACCTAACTCTTGCTTGCTAATTATGAAAAGAGATCCTGACCAGCTGAGTATAGCTCATGTTGGGAGTTTGTCTGTGAGAATGGACAGATAAGAGGCTTCTCGTACCCAAGATGTGCATGGGAGTGAATGGGAGAGTGTGATCAAAACAGACCTGGGAAAGTCTGTTCTCCCTGTGTGATAAGAGAGTGACTGAAGGAGTACATGAGCTGATAACAACCCTGGTTGCATAGTCTGGTCTCCTGTTTGTAACCCATAAATAAAGCTTCTTGCTAAGAAGTATAAACATGTGTGTCTGCCTGCAATAAAGCGAATTCTGTTTTCCACCATCCCGGAGTTTGTGCGTGCTTCTCCACAACCTTTAGAATCTAGCTTACCTCTGAACAGGCTTAAACTATAAAGAAAGTTAACAGTGTAACAAATTCATTCCCAAGTGTAGGGCTAAATCAGGAAGTGAAATACACCTCTGGCCTTGGTAGAAGGTAGCACAAAAGCCCTGAGTGAGAAGCAGAAAATCATCCATATTCCTGTAGGCTCCCAAAAGCCCTACTTCTGTGTACTGAACCCTGATGCACTTTTAAATGATTTGTGGGTTCTTCTTCATTCGGTGTCTTAAAGCATTGTAAACAACACATGCTGTAAGTGACATTTTGCAGAGACTCTATTTCACTCCCTAACACTCACAAACCAACACAGAATTTTTTCACTTCAGGTTCACTATAGCTTTGAGTGAATTTCTAAATTTGTACCTCCTCAAGCTTGAGTCCAGGCACATGCTTCCTTGCTACCTTTGTGCTCCAGTCTCCCTCAAATCTCTGTGTCAACTCTATGCAAATAGAGACTCACAGGCCTACCTCTCATACTCTCTCCAGACAGACTCTTCTACTATTTACCCCCACCCTCCCCGCTCAGCAATCAGGCTTCCTTCATTGCTTTCTCCCTGCAGGTGGAGAAGGACCTGAAAACAGGTGAAACTTTCAATTTCATTTTCGGGGCTCATCATCTTTTTTTTTTTTCCTCCTACTACCACTGTCTTACCAGTGCAGCATTGTCATTTTGAGCCCCAAGCAGTTTTCATGGAGTTACCCTAAGCAGTTTTCCATCAGTCTTTAGAGGGCGGGTTTCTCCTGAAAACAGGTCAGGTGTGCTAACCGTTACTAGGGGACCAAATATCAAGATGTTCCCAAAACACACACCAGATGAACTGCATGCAGTTCACACTTGCTCTCTGAAACAATCAGACACTGTAATTTAAATTGTTGCATTTTTTCTCTGATTTTTACTAAACAATTTCAACTGCTTATACTGTTTTTAGGATAGCTAGATAAGTGGCTTGCATCAGTGGAACACTAGACTCACATATCACATTAGATTATTATCATCTTGACATGTTTCAGACCCTTCTGCCACATCGATAAACATTTCTATCTACATCATGTAATTTTTGTCACTCGGTCTAGCCATTGAACCTCCTTATGGTTTGCCACTCAAGATGCATATACTTTTGACTTCCACCTCAAAACACAGCAAGTTATAAGCCCTTAGAAGTAGTAACAAATACAAACCAAGAAATATCCCTGTACAGAACCAGTACCCCTGCTCATACAAACCTATGCTCACTGGTTAATTAAGAAATGTTGAAAACGCTTCCCGAACTTCGCAGATGTCTATTCACTGAGCTGTTCCTAGGCACTCCAGAACAACATAACAAATCTTACGCTGATTGTTCATTAAATGCCTTCAACTTCCGTGGCAGAATGCTTCATACTTACATCTTTCCTTGGCACAAAATGAAAACCTATTAAAAGTAGTCTTTTCTAATAGAAGCAACGCAGCATTAAGCAAAGCTACCACAACTATCCTCACAATCTCTTCTCACACGTGGCAAAGTCCTGAGTACGGTCCTGGGAAGGTGTGCCATGAAAAGGAAGTATGAGAGTGGCAATTAAAGGCTTGTGCTGTGCTGCAGATTGGAAGCACAATACAAAAACTTGAACATTTTGAGGTATTTTCAGCTAACTAAAATCTTGACATACATTTTCCAAATCAGTCACATTAATTTTTTTTAATTATTTTCACCTAAATTTGATAAAATTGAATCACTTGTTTTAAAGAAATTAACATTTTATCATAAATGAGTAAGTTACATCTTTTCAGTGAATTCTGAAATAAGAAATCCGATTGAAAGAAAGAAATTGCATTAAGTTAATTGGGGGGCTGGGGAAGTATGGCTATGTCTACAACACCCGAGCAAATCTGCTTGTATTTGATGCCTTGTTTTCCATAAATCATGGAGTATGTCTTCAGGAAAATTGACTCAAGCCAATGAAATCACTTTTGTTTATAATCTACAGATAAAACTAAATATTTGTTAAAATACACATTATAAAAAAGTAAAATTATTACTGTAAAACATCATGTAGCAACAAAGTTTAAAAAAAAGATACACAAAGTTCCCCAGCAAACTGCAGACAACGTTATAATACAAAAATAACATGAAGCAGAACAATACCTTTTCTTCCAGGCTTCATTTCACCTTCTTGATCCATCCAATATTCTCTAATATCAATTAAGACTTTCCCTTTAAAGTCACGAACACTGACATATCTCATTTTGCCAATCTGTCAAAACACATATAAGAGTCTTCTAGGTATTTTATATATTACAGCATCCACTTTTCCCAGCAGTATCAGACTCGGACATGTGACGCTGCACACTCCAGCTTATTTTAGACACCAGAGAAACAACTAGATCAAAAGCTTAACCCAGAGTAGTCAGTAAGCTAACAAGTAATGACAATATAAATGGATAAACAACTTAAGTTGAGCATTCCATGCTCAATGCAAAAGAAGCTCTCCTAGAATAAAAATATCTATATTGTTAACATACCTACTTCTTAGAAAAGCCACTAATTTACCATTTTCTGAAATGAAACTGCATCTATTATAAGCACCTTTTTCTGAAGCAGTTGTAAACAAACAGGGA
>NW_009700849.1:14186-23248 GCF_000703405.1 Apaloderma vittatum
AGCTACTCTGAAATCTAAGTTTTAGCCCATTCCTATGTACAGAAAGCAAATTAGATACTCACATAAGAAAATGGCAGTTTTTAGAGGAGTTTTGTTTGTTTGTTTGTTTTCTCTTCTAAACACAGTAAATAGAGATGGAAATTAAAGTTATCCACCAACTGTCCCATGCCTGCTCCCAAGTCCTCATGGCACTTCGCTGGAATTATTGTTAAAAGACTATCTCACTGTACTACATATTCCAAAAAAAATTCAAATCCTTTATCGGCATGTAGCATAGCATGAAATGACTGAAATTCTGTAATTTCTGCACCATATTGGCTCAAATGAATTATAACTGTGTCTTTTAGGTTTGTTTTCTTGGGAGAAGGGGAGAGAGACGTGGGGAAAGGGAAGCAGTCACACTGACGACTATGCATGACACTACATATTCAGGTGCATTAAAGATCTTTCCAAATTTGATTAAAAGGACTATTTGTTACCATAAATTCAAAGTGAGCATAAAAACCACAGTCTAATACAATTCATGTAGGAAATTCTTAGAATTCTGTATGCACCTCCTGGATAACTTTTTGAAGAAAGAACACATTCTACAGTAAATAATTGTAAAATAGAGTATTCCTTCCTGATGAAATA
Source organism: Apaloderma vittatum (assembly GCF_000703405.1). Lineage (NCBI taxonomy): Eukaryota > Metazoa > Chordata > Aves > Trogoniformes > Trogonidae > Apaloderma > Apaloderma vittatum. The sequence continues at coordinate 14,820 of NW_009700849.1, forward strand.
CTAACTTTAGTTTTCAACTTCTTCAGTTTATGTATCTTGCATTTGGATACAAACACATCTTACTAGCATTCAATCTGACCCGAAAGGTTGAACAACTCTCCAATAAACTAAAACCATCCACATATATTTAAGTCATATGCTGTTATTTCACAAAACAGATATAAAAAAGAATGCTTTATGTTTGCTTAAAGTAATTTTCCTTCTTATGTACATCACATTAATTAACTCTAAAATTTACTCCAAAGCAACTTAGGACATCTTTAGATACTGTAAGCTTTGAAGCAGTTTTCCTACCTCAACGTATCCTATAATAGAGACATTACACTTTATAAGACAGTATTTTTTGACTGATTTATTAAATACTTCCACAGTACTACAAATTTAGCATTCAAAAATAAGGCATGATATCATGTCAGCTTAGTTTTCAGACCAGCCTTGGTACCATGCCCAAGACCATCAGCGCTGCTGGCAAATATCCTAAACAGCCTACATGAACAACATTTCTTGGTTTTACCCTTTAACACTTCAGTGACTTTTAAGGCTACCTCTAAGAACAGCTTCAAGTAGAATACTACTTCATAGTACCTTTTTTCCCCCCTCAGGGCTATCAAAGAATATTAGTGCATTGACAAGTAATTCCAGATTTGCTCCAAGAACTAAAATCTGACACAATATAGCCAATTACAGCCGCAAACACAATAAAAGAGTTTAGGATATGAATTTTAAGAATAAGACTATATGTCTTGACTCAACTACACTAAGGTGAGGGGCAATAATGTAAAGTTTTAATTTACTCAGTAAGCCTACCATAAATTGAGAGTTCCATAAAAAAATACTGACATTAAGTTTTACCTCACTGTTTAGATTTCAGCTGAACGTTCACATCAAATTTTGAATGTTTAGTTGAACTCTATGTTAAAGCTGCCACTGCTAAATGCTCTCGTTAGGCTTCTAAAGCACAGTTTCAACTAATACATAAGGTCAAAAACCTCAACCAAAATCTAGATTAAAATAGTTAAATAAACTGACGTTTCTGCATGTTCAACTACCTGCAATTCTGCCATAGTTTCATTTCTGAACAATTTTTTTTCCACATAGCAGCTGACAGTCATAGAATAATTTCACTGATTTAAGACATCTTTGTATCTCTATGACCACAGTAGTGTTCCAAGGGTTGCACAGATTTATAGCAACACAGTTACCACAGTTCAACCTTCACAGGCAGGTTCATATGCTTTTTATTAAATATTACAGCTCCTTAGATGATACTATCCTATTGTTTTACATAAATCAGAAGTCATTAAAAGCACTCATTTCAGGTTTCCGCTTCTCAGAATAAAATGCACTGAACCATGTCTTGGTTCCTTTCGTGCAACCAACTTCCTGTACGAGTTTCAGCAACCATCTTCTTCACTGTTTTCCCTCCTACTTCCAGTTTGTCCTGATAAACCTATATACATACTGTGGAAGTAGAAAGAGCAAAAAAAAGCATCCTTCTATATGTATGCTATAAATATAGCATTAGAAGGAGCACAATAAGGCCTGTAAAAAGCAAATTGATTGTGAAATGCATTGGTAACCACCTAAGTTTCAGAATTAATAAGCTAAACACATGAACTTCCCAGAGCATTATAAACTTACATATTTACCTACTTTCAGGAGTCTATGAGACATTACACTGGGAAACAAAACTTATTTCTGAAGTCAAAAAGCAAATACAACACAAATTTTAAAAAAGAATAATAAAAAAGAAAGTCATGGATAACATACAGACAGACGACTTTTGCAGCAGTAATTTCAGTGAAATGCCTGATCATGAGATGTGGTTCCACCCTAGATAGTCATTAATACTGCATCCTGACGGCATTAACAAACCTTATCCAAATCAGACATAGGTAGATGACAGCATCTGTCAAACTAACCAAAGCACATGATGCAGAGCTCACGCTGGCTTGAAGCCACAAACAGGAATCTAATGTATCAACACTAAACCCTTCCACATTAACACAAATAATGCTTATTCTTAGGGCCTTTACTAACACATCACAAATGAGAGTAAGAAAAATTTTCACACCCCAACCGCACCCAAATCCTTTAACCATTTTCCAAGTATACTAGGCTACATATAAAAGCAAAAAAAGCCACAGCATGTAAACAAATAAAAGGTGCTTGGTCTCTTATACTGAATAAATTCCCTCCCACACACATCTCTACCATTCCTCATTATTAGTTTCAAGAATATCAGTACACCAATGATAGTGCCAAATGAAAGTAACAAAATGTTGAACCTTATGAAAATGCTACATCTTCTGAATACTGTCTCTATATTAAGGGAAGTTGTATGCTTTAAGAACACAACCTATGGGAGCAGGACAACAAGATTCATATCATTTGTTAAAGCTCCCACAAACAACATGGACACCACAGAACTTCTGACTATCCTATGAATGCTTTACAGCCTCATTTCCAACCACTGACACCACACGGCTTATACAGCAAAGTCTCTTGCACATCAGAGATCATTTCACTGCCGTGGGAAAGCAGAAAGGAGAGTTTCTAGTACTACCCTTAGTCCTAAAACAAACAAAACTGTATCCAAAAAAAATTAACATGTAAATTGATCTTCTAGAATGCTCTCCCGAGCAGGAGGGGGGCAGCAGGTAAGCATCCTCAGACCTAGAGTGTGCTGCTCCTACACTGAAACAGTTCTGTCTTAGTTCACACACATAAGCTAATGTAGCACGAAAAGAACTCACAATGCTTCACATAACACAAGAAGCAATCTAAAAAATATTGTTGTCAATTAACTAAAAGGCAGGCAGAGAATAAGTAACACTGATGTTTTAGGTCAAGGTGACACCCAAGTATCTTCTCCGTATTACACCGAACACTGGAAGAATCCTGTTCTCATCCGACTAATAGGAGTCCTCTACTGTCCGTTTTTAGTAACTTTTTATTATCTTAGTTCAGAAAGGTTGAAATAAATCAGAGCATGCAAATGCTTTTATTTAAAAGGGTTTGTTGTTTGTGGGGTTTTTTTCATCGGGGGAATAAAAGACTAACAGCTTTCTCAAAGATTGGAATTTCAGAACTTATTAAAAACATAGCGTAAGGCTTTTGACACAACAGGTGGGGTTTTTTTAGTTCTAACTGCAGCTCACCTCATAAGGTGTAGAAGACACTATCTCATTTTTCCTACATGGTTCAAAGCATGCCCAGAACTGAAGACATTATACTCTTCATTCTATAAGGAAGTCCAGGCATAGCCTTCAACTGAAGCTCTCCCTGTCAACTACAAGTGAAAAGTGAGAACTGATACACTAGAAATAATTGTCATGTATTACAGTGTAAGTAGGTCTTTGCTCTAAAGACTTTTTTTTGCCTGTATACTTTGCACAGCTACAGTCCAAAAGCATTTCTTTTGCCTTACGTAGTGCTGGGGCTACCTTATTAGGCACCTCTCCTGTACCCTTTCACAAACTTAAGAATCGAAGTCTCTAACAATTTAAGCTCCTTTCCAGCCAGCTAGTCAGAGACATTTAGTAAGTCTTGACTCACAATCACTAAAACAGGTAATTCTGTGCTACATATATTCTTGCACAGCTTCAACACTGCTACTGCATCAGCAAACCCCAAGAACTGCAATACAAATTCACAAATGCACCTTGCTATTGAAAAATGTATATTCATCTCATCTTAAAAACAAGGACATGAAAAATTACAATATTTCTCAATGTTCACTGAGAAAAACTTGCATCATAAACCAAAAGAACAAGCAAAACTTATTCCAAGATGCTGTCTTATAACACAGAGGCCAAGCTGCTCTTGACCTAGGTAAACAGAAATGAAGAGTCCATACCCCAATTTCCAAGAATCTCTCTTTCAAGAGCCTCAATTAAAATCATTTCCATGTAAAGACAGTCCGTTGGTATATATTCATGGCAAGTGCTCTATTTACCAACAAGATGACTACCCAGGGTTACCATGGGCAAAGACATGAGGGTTAGGTCAACTGCTAAAACTCGGATCCTTTTACTCTGCTGAAACATGGCAACACTCTTTCTGAGCATCTCATCAGCGTGCTAGCATCGTCATCCCCTTTGGCTGAGGCTTCAGGAGACCGAGCACTACACTGATTACTCAGATCACCAGATAAAATTTGCACTGAACATGATGTAACATGTTACCCTAACTAGGCTCCAAGAGTTATTAATTTTACCTGAAACATATTCTCGTCTCTGTTACTGCTTTGCTTAGAAGAAGCTGCACCTTTTGAACTTTCACCAGTCTTTTGTTTCTTTACAGGCTTTTCTGGAGCTGCTTGCTTTTTCCGCTTGGCCTTGGAGGAAGAAGAATAAACAGAGAAAACCATGAAACATAACTCATTCTGTAAGTTTCAGAAAAGTTTCACATAACAGTTTACAAACTATTACTAGGCAATGCATATGAACACCTTCTGGCTGCGAAGGCCTCACATCATCTTGTCATGTGAAATCTAAATCTGCTTAAAAATTTTTAATGCCTTTATCAAAACTGCTTAAAAAGCCTAGAGACCTAGAGATGAGACAATATAACACGTGTAAAGAAAACCATTCTGATTCTTGCTGTATTCCAACATACAGTATTGTATTGTACAGCTGTATTTCGACACAGTACATTTAAACTGGAATCTAAAAAATACATCTTCAAATAAGTCTAATTCTGTTCCCATCGAAGATTACCATAATACTTTGGCTTTAAAATGAACTGAACTACATAAAAACACTACACAAAACCCTACTCTTTCTGCATAATAACACTATCACTCAAGTACTTTAAATAAATAAATGTTAAGTCTGAAAAAAGTTTCATCTTCCCTTTCAGTGAGTGCAACAAAAAATGCAGGACAGCTTACAATTCTTGAAAAAGGAAAAAAACTCTAGATAGGACAATGAAGAAAGGATCTGGAAATCACCTCCATCAAAGTAATATTTTGTTTTTAAATCAACATTCAATCTCTCTCCATAGCGTAATAAACTAAACATGTTCTTAAAACATTCCGATAGTATCACCTGTAAATCAGATTGTCCAAAGATGGTAGAAAACTACTGTTTCTACTAATGGTTATACAGTAACTATGCCTGCCTCTAGTCTCAAATCCTAGTCCCACCACCCTCACAGTGAAGAATTTCTACCTAATGCCTAATTTAAATCTATCTTCTTTCAGTTTCAAACCATTACCCCTTGTCCTGTCACTACAACCCCTGACAAACAGTCCCTCCCCATCTTTCCTGCGGCCCCCTTCAGGTACAGAAAGGCCACTCCCTGGTCTCCCTGGAGCCTTCTCTTCTCCAGGCGGAACAGAACCAACTCCCTCAGCCTGTTCTGGCAGGTTAGGTGCTCCAGCCCCCTAATCATCTTCACGGCCTCCTCTGGACCTGCTCAAGAGGGTCCATGTCCTTCTTGGGTTGGGTTCCCCAGAGCTGAACATAGCACTGCAGGTGGGGTCTCATCAGAGCAGAGGGGCAGAATCACCTCCCTTACCCTGCTGGCCATTGCAGCCCAGGATGCGATCGGCTTTCTGGGCTGCAAGCACACAATGCCAGCTCATACTCAGTTTTTCATCCCTCAGCACTCCCAAATCCTTCTCTGCAGGGCTGCTCTCAATCTACTTGTCACCTTGCCTGTATCTGTGCTCAGGATTGCCCTGACCCAGGTGCAGGACCTTACACTTGGCCTTGCTGGACTTCATTAGGTTGGCCTGGGCCTACCTCTCAAACCTGCCCAGGTCCCTCTGTGTGCCATCCCTTCCCTCCAGCGTGTCAACTACATCACACAGCTTTGTGCAAAATTCCTGGGAGTGCACTCAATCCCACTGTCCATGTCACCAACAGAGATGTTAAACAGCACCAGTCTCAATTCTGATCCCTGAGGAACACCACCCATCATGGATCTCCCATTGGTCACGGAAACATTCACAACAATCTGAGTGTAATCACCCAGCGAACCTCTTACCTACCAAGTGGTCCATCTATCAAATACCTGTCTCTCCAACCAGAGTGAAGGATGTTGTGTGGGACAGTTTCAAATGCTGTGCACAAGTCCAGGTAGTTGTAGCCCCATCACAGAAGGCTACCAAATTTGTCAGGCACAGTTTGCCCTCACTGAAACCATGCTGGCCATCAGGAACAGAGTTCCATAACAAAAAAAAGTCACCTGAGTGATTTCTTTTATATAAAGATGTGACAGAACACTAACTTTGTCAAGTGCAACCAAGTCACATTTGAACCAGTTCAGTAAAGCAGACCAAGTCTCTTCACATATTACATTAAAATATTTTATGTCTGCTTTACCATCTAGCATTTCTTAAAAAGATAAATTCACTGGGGTTTTTTCTAGGTTTGTTCATAATGACCGGTATAGCTACACAAACTTATAAATTAAATATTAAAAACAAATGGGAACACTCAATTTATACATTTAAAAAGTCAACCTATGTTAAAATGAATCAACTGAAAGACATTCAGGTTGGCTCAGCTTTTAACTGAGAAACTAGCAGATGGTATTAAACGTATCTGATACAGGAGAAAAAAAACCATACAAATAAGATAAGCAAGTTGCACACAGAGGACAGAACAAGTGAAGGTTTTCTGGTTCAGATAAGTAATCCAGATACCAAAGTTGGGGGTGGGGAGCAGGGAGTGTTTATCCTCAAAATTAGTCCTAATTCTTGCCACCAGGGCAGCTTATACAGAAGGCTTTTTCTATCACTTGCCACAAAGCAGCAAAGAATTCTAAGAAGTTTGTGGTTAGATACATCAAACAGAAAACACTGAAGCGAGCAAAACACAACTTAAAAAGAAAAGTTTACAGCAAGGCAAAAAGCATCCTATCCATCAAAACCCTAATCCTGGGAGGTGGATTTTTTCTGTTGTAGTTGTTGGCAGGGCTGGGTGGGAGTGTTTTGGGTTTAAGTGTCTGATAAATTGCACAGCATGACATGCACGTTGTGACATAATGCTCACCTAAATCCTTAACCCCGGCCTGAAATAGAACAGTTAATACAGTAATAACAAACTGCATACAATGTTCACCTTTTTGTCAACTTCGCTATCTGAGTCACTCGCAGATGAGCTTGAAGATACAAGTTCCTTTGACTTAGGCATTCTAGGGAGAGAAAAATAACATGAGAACACTACACAAGGAATGTGCCCCATTAAGGCTGGAAAGTCATCTTCAAACCTCCTAAACGTTCTTTTAGCAATGTTGTAGAGGAGATCTCATTTTCCCCGCTTGTTAACCCTTTCTCTTTTGCTGCAACTACATTAAATGCAGTGGTTTAGTTACCAAACTGTTCACAAAGGGATAATTTTTCGTTAGTTTCATATACCCCTAAATATGGCAGAAACTGTAACGCAAAAAATACAATACAACACATTCCTTCAGCAGTATTCTTCATATTGCATTCACAGATATAAACTATTAAGGGTCTAGCATTATCCATACTCTTACATGGGCATTTCACCCAATTGGATGGATTTGCAAGCAACACACTTCATAATTGTAACACATGAAGCTGAAGTTCCCAATAACACAAAAGTCTGAAGAACTTCTCAGTTACAGTGAGCTACAGCACTGCAATTAGTATTTCCACTGCAGCTTCAACATGTCAGTCACTAGAGTCTATTCATTTGCCAGATAAATGGACATAAAACTTTCCTCGAATGCATGCTGTCAGGTGTGCTCCTACATCCCTCTAGTATGCAAACATGTGGTTAGAAATAGCAGTTGCACATCTTGCCTGCTACTAGAAACTCTCTGTTACAAACAAATAGTTCCTTTGTTCTTTCAGAATAAAAAGAAGCATCCCAGAGAGTAGCTGTATAAAATGAATTACAGCTAGGAAAGGCTGAGAAAAGGTTAAGAAAACATACATCAGGAAGGAGAAAGGCACAGCAGCGAAAAAAACAGATGCAAATGAAAAAACAGATTCTCAATAACACTAATGGATTGAGGTGGTTCTGAAGTGGGGTATGTTCTGTCACAATAGCTTGAAGCACAACGATGGAAGCTGTGGCACTGAAAATGAAACAAGGTGTGGGATAGCACACGTAGGCCATGCTGCAGGACACAGAGGTGAGCTAGAACGGGATAACATAAAAATAAGCACAGCGATGACATGAAATGAGGGAATCCAAACCAGAGAAGACTGATACACGGAGGGGTGCGGGCACCTGCAAGGGGTAACCCCAGGGTCCGCGTCAGGATGAGGGAGTGACAACATGGTGGAAGGTGGGGGCGGAAACTGGAGGAAAAATAAGCAGGGGGTGGCAGCTGCCCCTCGGGAGAGGCTGGCAGGTGGAGCGGGAGCAGACACCGAGGCACCGCTGAGGGCCAGGGCACAATGAGACGGGCCAGGCGAGCACTGGGGAAAGACAGAGGACAGAGAC
>NW_009700850.1:0-12129 GCF_000703405.1 Apaloderma vittatum
TAAAAAAAAAAAAAGCCCAAAAAAAAAAAGCCCAAACCAAACACATTTCTTTTGTAGATACCAAGAAATGCTGGCTCCATATAGTGTACAAGCATTTCTAGTTTTCACAGATTTGTTGGCTGGATACTTTTGATCAATAGTACAGCAGTGCTAATCAGAAAATGACAGGTACTTTTCATGTGGATTTTTTTGGGTAAAACCTTTTGAACTTTTCTAATTTCTTAACCCAAAATGAGAAAAAAAACATTGCTCCTGCCTTTCCTCCAGATACTGTTTTTCCTTCCTTTTTCAGAGCTAAATAGGAGAAAAAGTAAAAGGGAAGATGAGAGAAAGAAAACAAACATAAAACGGGAAAACATTAACTTGGTTTTTTTTGTTAAATATGCCATTACATTAAGATTTCCATTTCCTAATGGAAAAAATGTGACTAGCTCTAAATATAAGAACAATGCTTGAGGGCAGGCCTAAAGAGAGCAATAAATCAGAGCACAAAGTATTTTTCGCGGGGAACACATCATGATTAGAACATAAATAATCCTCTTTTCTTCTGTATGCAACGTAAAATGAATGCAGCTGTGCGCAGAGGCACATGCACATGCTCATACACATACACACGTCTCCGCCCCATTTCCCCAGGATGAGAGGTGAAGGATTATGACAGAGGGGTCAGTCTGCTGCGAATCTCAATAAAATAGAGTAGCAGAGCCAAGCTCGCAGAGATGTCCCCAGGAGGAAGCAAGCTCTTGGTCACTGGCCAACAGGAACCTCTGTGTACTGGCCCCTGCAATAAAGTACTATTTAATTCTTGGTAATCATGACAGTGCCAGAATATTCACTCCTCTCTGGCAGGATCCCATAATGGAGGGTGGCCTTAAATTGGGTCTGTACTGAGAGAGAGGCATCCCAGGGTAGATGTCTACTCTGAGCTCTACTCCGGAGCTCAGGATCGCTGCACAGATCAGGCATAGGTTGCCTGTGTAGGTTGGATGCTCATATGAAGCTGATTTCAAGCACGGTATGTGGGGCTCCAGAGTCTTCTCCCTGACCTGGGCTCTCGGGAGCCTGTTGCTCACACGCACCAAACTTGAGGCTCACGCTGCTGAATCTGGCATCAATGCGAGACCTGTGCACCACCTCATGGCGTATGGGAGAGAGGCTGCTCTCTGGTTTGGGCAAATCCAAAGCACTGCAGATGTGCCTGTTCCACCCACAGCACCCTTTTCTCAACTACAGCCTTCCCAGTGCTGAACACGGTCTCAAGTACAAGATTTGTTTTCTCCATTTTGGGCCCTCTCTCTAGCCTTCCAGAGTTTGCCTGCCAAACAGGCATGGTATTATTCTTCCTTGTCCATCCGTACAATTTTTAGCACCAGAAAGGAAAATAGCATCTTTTTTTCATTCAAGACCCCTGAGGAAAGGTAGTTTCAGTGTCTTCAGGGAGTCATAGCCTGGACTTGACGATCTCAGAGGTCTTTTCCAGCCTTCTCAATTATGTGATTCTGTGATTCTGTGCTTCCAAAATCTAGCATGAGTAGGCTTGGGGTGAGCCACACAAGTGGGAGTGATGCTGAGGCAAGTGCTTTCCTTACCAGTCCTGTGGAACTTCCAAGATGAAAACAATTCAATTCAAAGTGAGTTTGAGGTATCTGGAGGGATCTTGGGTGGGCCAAAGCTCTTCTTCAGGGAGAAAAGCAGATTCATGTGCCTTCCAGCAGAACTTGCTGGGATCTGTGTGGCAATTTCCTCCCTCTTAGATCTTCCAGTGAATTTTTCCATGACAGGGATAATCCAACCTAATCACTTCCATTTGACCCAGTTTCATCACCACCTTCCTGGAATGGAGTTAATAGGTGCTTAATGCTAACCAGCAGGAGGGGAGGACAGCTCATAAAAGATCTCGGAAAAATCACTCTACAGTTCCTTACCAAACTCCATTTTTTTTAATTTGTTACCCAAAGTTGGTAACTTCTGAGGCCTAAACCACAACACATCTTGAGCTCACTAAGCTCAAAATACTGACTCACTGATGACAGAATACTAATGAATTCTCCACAGGAAAGCTAATCGATCATGTCCCTTCATACAGGAACATACAGAAGCAGTAAAATACCTGAAGATTTTGTACAGCCTCTTTGCCTGTAACATTGTTCACTGAGATCTTTATTCAGATACTGTAGGCATATATTTTCCTTCTTTCAAGATTTGGTTTTGGCTTATTATTCCACATCTGTCATCCTGCAGTAGTGCTAATTTTAATTTTGCTTTGCAAGTATGACAGCATTCATAAATAGAGTCTCAGCTTTTGAGATGGTTTTGGTTTTGTTCTTTCAGATATATGTCAGGGACCAGCAGGAGCAGCTTGCTCCACATGGTGGGACAAGATGGGAGCCCTGAGGCAGGCAGTGCCCTCACCACCATGGTGCAGCCCCAGGCATGGTGCTCCCGGGCCAGTGCATGCTGGGGTGGGCATCCCAGGTTGGGCTCCTCAGGAAGGCTTGGGGCTATTTAGTCCACTCAGGGCCCTGATGACCCCACAGTAGGACAGCAGTACGGTCCTAATTAAAGCCAAAGGCTGCTTCTTGGTTTAGACTGTTCATTCTCATAAATTCACAGCTGTCATATAGTCTTGAAATCTCCTGTAAGCAAGGGAATAGAGAGAAATGTTGATAGTTTAAACAATAGGTCATTTGAACTGGAGTTGTCAAGTTACAGCCACCTCCTCCTCCTCCCTCCTCCTTCCTCCAGAAACATCATTTTGTGCCTATTTCCGTGTTCATCTTTTGAGTGAAAACATTTGTAACCATTGCACTGTGGTGACATGTGCACTCCAAGTGTGTGAGTTTGTCTAACTGTATGTTTATGGTGCCCCATGCTAAGAGGACAATGGGGAATGTGCACTGGATTCATTGCAGTTTACCTCCACTACTTCTTGCCTTGAGACAGTTTGTTGCTGCAGCAAAACCACTGCTTCTTAGGAACTGTATCCATTTGTCACCTAGTAAGACCAAAAGTTGTTTTTCACCCTTCCTTGCTACCTGCTGGCACCCCTTTTTTGGCTTGTGGCTTTTCTTTTTCATTTCATTACTGCGTATTTTTTATTTAATTGTTTATTTGTTTAGGCTTTAGAAATGGATCTTTGAAATAGTAAAGACAATTAATGCCGTTGCTGCCTGGAAATGTCTCACGTCCCAGGGTTGTGGCCCTAGTGGACTTACACCACAACAATCTCAGCTGCCTGTTGTCTTCTCATCTCTCACTGATGATACCATCATGCCCCCTGCCTTCATCACCAAGCTCACCTGCTGCTGTTCTCTTGCTGAGAAAAGGACTTTGGCAGCATCTGTGGATAGAGTGCACTTGCTCTGTTCAACCTTGTCATTGGTATCAGGGGTGACATCACAGAAGAGCTGGCAGTCTTCCTATTGAGTGTAATCCCTGGCTGCTTGCTACTTGGAAATTTATTCATTCAAGGCAACTGGTAGTTTAAGGCAGAGGCTCAAATAGCAGATGCTTATCTTACCACCCTAAGAGTGCTTGTGTAATACTCCTGTCTTCCCCAAAACTAGGGAGGCTGAAGATAAGGAGGGCTTCAGGGGCAGCTTGAGGAGTTGTGCCAGCGTGCATTCTTGCCAGGGAAACTGTTGCCAGGGAATGGGATGCAGTGGGGTTGCACGGCTGGGCTCTGATAGATGTAAATCCTGAAAAGTGACTATTTAATAAACAAGCAAACAAGACATTATATCCCCACAAGCATTGTTAGCAGAGAAGCAGCCTGACCGCAGAGCTTCACTACCATCTAGCATGTAAAGATGGTCTATATTTAATCCTTTGAAACCTCCCAAATAAGGTTTCTTTTGATATGAACTGAAATCTCTGACCACCATAAAATACATGGTAAGGTTACATGACCCCGCTTCCTCCCTGTTAACTACAATATGGCCTTCATACTTCTGTGTTTGAATCACCAGGTTCCGATGCCAACACCCTGTCTCCAGCAGTGTTACAACACAGTCGGGAAACAGAACACGTGTCGGTCAAAACCTGACAAAGCAACACTTGGATTTAGGTCAGGCAGAGCAAACAGGAGTTACTTGTACGCCACACCTGGCTCCCATTCAGACACGGGGACTGAAGAATTCGCACTAGCCCAGACATGCAGAACGGTATCTCCCTTTTTCCTTTCCACTGAGATTTCTTTTCAGACAGTACCTTCGGCTCCTCGACTCTGTGCCCCCACAACTACCGTTCATGTAGACAGCCTGACCACTGGCCACCCTGGTGGCAAGCAGGCACACTCGTGTTGCTGCTACTATTAATACCAACTGCCGAATTCTCTGCTGACACGGGGCATATTTGAACCCTCAAAAGATACACGCGTACCTCTCTTGTTACTGCAACTGCAGCGCTGCCAGCATGCTGCTACTCACTCCCCTATTTACCATTGGACACTGCTACAACTGCTGTCATAAAGCAAGCAGCAGGCAGTGCAGAAACTCCAACCACACATCCTAAGCCACCCAGATTGTCTAGCTTGGCCTCCTGCATAGCCATCTGATGCAAAAACCTTCTATTGGACCTAATACCCTATGAGGGACTATCTAGACTCATGGAGCATTTATTTGATGATACCTATGATGGCAAATTCACTTTTCATCCTGTTGGTTTTTTAGCTTTTGTGTATCACTCTACTGTTTCTTGCTCCTTTCCCATTTTCCCCTGGCTGCTATCGCTTCCCAGTGTCAGAAGCAGACTTCAGTTTCTGTTCCAGAATTGGAAGAGGCTTTAAACTCTGCATTTTAGTCTGGCTTTGCGGAGACTTAAGTTTGTAATACTTTAACTCCTCATTTGCTGGTTGTTGGAGCTGAATTTTCTCCTTTCTTGTCTTCTGGACCACCTCAAGGCACCGTAGTGCAGCTCACTCCGCAGTAATGAAGTTGTAGAGAAATGTTACAAGTCTTTTGATTAATATAAGTATTATTTTTCCATAATAAATGCATGATGACTTTACGTATTTGTAGGCATTATCCTTACTTGTATTTTATATAGAAAACAGAAAAGTACAAATATCATGAACTCATAAAATATGCTGAATCTAGCCATAAAGTTTTTCTCAGCTTTGCCAATTCCTGATGGAAAAGAAATTAATTCACACTGAGAATGCAGTAACCTCACCTACAAATTTTAGACCAGTTCAGTGGTAGATTACATAGATACCAGTGGTTTTCATGGGATTCCTTGGGATTAAGTGGCATCTTGAGTATTTTGTCAGGCTGCACCAGAAACCAATTTCGCATAGCTCTATTTGTTGTTCAGTTTATACTCAAAGTTTTAACATGTACGCGCCTCCATCTCGAAACAATTTTCAATGTTTCTATTGAAAACATATGCAAGCTAGGCACAGTCGACTGCGGTATGATTTCTCTGAGATATATCTTAAGTGCTGGAATTCCTGAGAAGCTTTCAGGATGTTCTGAAGGGAAGCACACTCTTAATCTCTACAGCGCACGTCTGCCCCAGCTTCTGCACCTGCATGCGGGTCTGGAAGGCCAAGTTTGTAGGATGCAGCAAGTCTTGTCTTCCCAATTTCTCTCTGCTGGGTGCTTTACAACAGTGAACCACCTTGGGTTTTCTTCCCACTGCTGATGCTGTGTTGGCTCTGCACATTCCCTCTGAAGCAGGCAGAGTAACTTCCCAGTCTTGGTATTTTCAGCACACATCTGGAAGTCTGGAACGGGGCAGTGAATTTGAACCCTAATGGTTCCCACGTGTTGTAACTGTTGATTTGAACATATTTACTTCTTTCCTTTTCTACTATAATTGTGTATTTACATAAAAATTAAGAATCCTGGCAGATATTTTTAGTGCAGGTTCCAGGGTCTTTGACTTTTTCTTAAGGGTTTTGATGGGCGACTTCATTAGCCAGTGCATTATCTGCGCTGGTGCCATACATTAAAGAGCTGGAATAAAATTGGCACAATATCCCATTTCACCCAAATGAGGTTGTTAAGCAGGATCCGGGAGATCTGTATCCACAGAGAGCAAACACGGTATTTAAACAGAAACAAAGCCTGTGATTTATTTCATTATTTACTAAGTGCTGTCATGGTGCTCAGTACTATATAAACATTCTCTGCCCCAGGTTATTAATACTACCAGGCACAAGCAAGCTCAAACACCTAACATGAAATATTCCCGCAACAAAAATTTTAAGGACAAATTAAATGCTTCTGCACTGCAGAAATTTTTCCATAAAGGAACATGTAATGAAATGGAGCACTGGCACAGGCTGCCCAGGGAGGTTGTGGAGTCTCCTTCTCTGGAGACTTTCAAAACCCACCTGGACGCGTTTCTGTGTGGCTGCCCTACGGGATCCTGCTCTGGCAGGGGGGCTGGACTAGATGATCTCTAGAGGTCCCTTCCAACCTCGAACATTGTATAATTCTATGATTCAAAACCAGCTGGTTTTTCCAATAACATGAAATTTACATTTGAGGACCTAATGCTCTAACCACCCTCCTCACCAACTATCTCTTTAATAGTCTGCCCTATCGGGTGTGTGGGTGATGGAAATCTGGTCTTTTTGTTGCATGATGAGGAACATCCATCCCTCAAAGAAATACAGAGAACTAGCAGGAGATCAGATTTTGTGGGCTACACTTCAAAATGAACTCCTGTTTAAGAAGATAAGAAGGTTTTGGTCTTTTAGACTGCTCAGCTCTGGGAATGCTCGAGAGTCACTCAGCGTCCCCAGCCCATGTCATGGGTGAACAGTAAAATGGAAAATGTCGTGCTGGAGGCAGGACAGTAGAAAATGACTGTTGAAGGGCATGCCTTTGACTCTTACAGAAGGACTAACAGGAACAAGCTATTTGGAGGCATACTGGCAGAAGAAAAAGAAGAAGTGTTTTACTTAAAAATAATTTAAACACATTATAAAATCTTGAGAAATTATACTTTTATCTAAATATATCAGGTTGAAACAATCCCAGAGGTCTACGATTCCTCGATGAAAACGTCAATGAGTATGAAAACTGTGTGTGCATGCTTAGGTCAATAAAGATTACACCTTATGTAAGGCCACTTAAAAGACAGCTCTCACAAGAATTACAAATTATTCTGAGCCCATGAAAATCATCCTGGTTTTAATTACAGCATTAAAGACAAACCCACAAAGTTCTAAGTTCTGCTGGTATGGCAAGCAATCATTATAATTCTGAACACGGGATCACACGCAAATTGTAAATAATGCCTGTGAGAGATTTCAGTACTAGCTATTT
This sequence comes from Apaloderma vittatum, assembly GCF_000703405.1. Taxonomy (NCBI): domain Eukaryota; kingdom Metazoa; phylum Chordata; class Aves; order Trogoniformes; family Trogonidae; genus Apaloderma; species Apaloderma vittatum. The sequence goes on from NW_009700850.1 coordinate 7,278, forward strand.
TTGTCTGTTGAAATGTTTTTAATTTCAAAAAAGTCATTAGCACTTCTGCTCAGCCAAGACTTGCTCGTAAGACTAACCAGGACTTCTTAACATAAACTGTTCTTAAAAGGATACTGTCAACTCCCAACTAATCAGTTTTTCAGAAGAATTTTAAAAGACATTTCAGTACATGAACCCCTGGGATGATGCCTGTCCTTTTGTCACAGTTCTTTACTTTTTTTTTTCTCAGTTATTTACCTTGTCCTGTGGCAGCGTCAAAGGCTCCACGCAAACTCAGGGAACCAGAAAATGGTGAGGAAGCAGTGAAAGTGAGAGCCTGAAAAGCACTGTCAAAGCTGAAAGTAAGTCAGGGGAACTAAACAAAGAACTGAAAAAGTATATCTTATTTTATTAGTTTTCAGCTCGAGGAATTGCTTGGAAAAGAAAGAAAAATGTCAGGTAGTAATGTCCTTGTAATATAATAGAATCATAGCATCATAGAATAGTTTTGGTTGGAAAAGACCTTTAAAATCATTGAGTACAACCATTGACCCGGCTCTACCAAGTCAGCCTCTAACCATACCCCTCAGCACAACATCTACGCATCTTTTAAACACCTCCAGGGATGGTGACTCAACTACTTCCCTGGGCAGCCTGTTCCAGTGCCTGACAACCCTTTCAGTGTAGAAATGTTTAATTACAGCCAATACTGCAATAAAAAGAGGAAAGATGGACAAAAGGAAAATTTTCTTCTGATATTAAGGTGATTTTAAAAAGTAATTTTTTTAGAAAAGACAAAAATTCAGCTAAAGCAAGACTGCAGCATACAATACAGTTTCTCTGTCTTGGCACTTTAAAACAAAAATCTGTGATATCGTGATCCAGTGGCAGGATAAGTTGCTGGAGATAGTTATGCTTACTTCTGTGTGTACTGCAGGCCAAACTGGAAGCAGAGTTCCTCAGATCATCAGACAAGAGTTGCACAATCCTGTGATGCATTTTATCATATTACATTTGTTTCAGCAGCTCTATCCTGCCAGTGGGATTTGTGCAGCTGGGCCCTTTTTCTTGCAGGGACCCTGAACAATAGCAATAAAAATCCTTCAGTAAGGATGACACTCCAAAGTTGTGGCCTGAGATGGTGGAACAAGGTAGCAGTTGAACAGGATGGAAAATCCTCTAAAGCTAAAGCTGCTGGAGTCTAACCTACATCGCTTCTGCAAGGTTTATCTCAGTACTAGTCATATAATTAGTACCACATCAGAAAAAGAACTCTGACAATTTTAATTCTAGCTATATTGTCTTTTTCACCTGGAGTGTGCCAAGGATAACAATATGTTTATCCAAATTTTGTTGGTGATTTCTTGGAAAGTTATTTGTGAAGATGGAAAAACCCTAACTCTTCCTGTTTCTTGGAACAGTCTAGATGCCTGGAAGATTGTGACTGACTAGACAGAAACTTGTACAGCTAGACCTGTATAAATAGGGAGCATTCCCTGTTACCACGTCCTGATAAGTGGGAATTCACACTGTTAAAATACCACCCAAGAATCCGTTCTTATGTGAGTGGAAGGCAGAAGTGGTTGAAGAAGTAGAACAGCTGACAGAGGGGGCGGATGTGTCTGCTGTGTAATCCTTTCCCTTCTGCCAGCCCCTTTGTAGCAACTTCCTTGTCAGAATTCATCCACTCCTGCCCGGCTTCTGGTGCTAGATTTGCATGAACATGAATCCTACTAAGACCTTTTCTCACCTTCTGCCTTTGCTTGGAAAGGGCTCTAAAGAGAGCCTTAAAAACAGCTACTGCAAGCCCCTGCCCAGTTCAATGCCAGGTTTATTTCACATAAAGAGGTTTGGATCCAGTAATCCAGATCTTCCATGCACGACGAATTTCATACATAAATGAGCATGCATATGAGCCTATCATTATAGGCTCATACCATGTAACTTAAACTGTCTGACGTTAGACAACAAGTAGGCAGAAGCACTCTTTGGAGGTGCTTGTGTCTCCTGTTGACTCAGCAGGATGACTAACCTCCTCCTCACTTGTGCCTACAGTCAGGCCAGGCATGTTCCCTCTCCCACTGTGGCGGACCCTCACTATGCAGTTTTTCATATACAGCAGGCAATTCACGTTCGACATGTACATCGCTCATGGTGTCTGCTGATATGTTAAGCCACAATTATAAAACAGTTATTTGGAAGTGGCAGAGTTCCTTAAAAAGATAGCCAAAGTTAAAGCTTGGGATGCAATTCTTCTCTGGTTGCTTCTTTCCATTTGTCTTCTGAGCTGCTCATATTACTCTCTAGCATTTGGCACTGCTGTAAAAGTTGCTGTGCCAGAGTGTTCCAAAAAAATAAGATAATCTCCTGCTGTGTTTTATACTGGGTCCACTCATGAAGATACAAACTATCTATCCTGGCAAAATACAGAACCTGTCTAGCCGTGGCAAAGACTTAAGATGCCCAAGATATTCTACTATCCTACAGCTGTAGAAAAAGAAGCCAAATCAAACCTAAAAGAATTTAGTATGGAAAACATATTGCAGCTTTAATGATATGCTGAGATTTTGTTTAGGTTTCTTTATTACGATGCAGTTACTGAAGTCACTTGTCTGCCTTATTTTAGCTTTGGAAACAGCAGCAATGCCAACACCCTTTGCTGCCTTTGAAGGAGGACTTGAGAAGTCCTGAACAATGTCGTGGTACCTCAATAAGCAATGTGTTGCTTTTTCACCTTTTGGCTAGAAAATAAAGGGGTAGATTTTCTAGACGAGCCCTCTACACATTAAGTCTTCCTATACAGACCTTGGCATTGCAAATGCCGGCTCAACTCTGCTGGTGTCAGCAATGGTGGGATTCCCATTTGGGATGGTCTGACAAAAGGATGTCTGGTTGTGTATCTGTCTGACCCGCCTCAAGCAGAAGTGAGCCACACACAGGTGGAATCATATCAGAAATCCCTTTGGAAGGGTTAGGGTGAGTGGAGTCCAAAACCAGCTCCCCAGCCTTCCCCTTACCTTTCAGCTAGGCCTTACAGAGGACGTAAGCTAAGCAGAGATATTTCCACTGTTGTCATTCATGAGGCGAGTTTCCTGCGGTGCAGCTCTGCAGCCCTGCAAACAGATGCCCAGAGAGAGAGAAGGGTGGAAAGGGAGGCCGAAGACTTCCCCGGTTCAGTAAGGGCAATGCCCATTCTTGCAGGTGTGAAAGGGCAGCATGCAGTCATCTATATAAAGAATGTTCTTCAGATGGGTTATGTATAACTCCCTGATGGCAAGGGTATCAAATGAAGGTCAAACATCAGAGACCTTTAGGCTATTACGAAATATGACTCATGGATTATTTAACTGCCTGTCAGATTTTCCATTATGAAACTTTAACCACAGCCCGTGTCTGCACAGCACCAACACCTGTAGGAGTACAAACAAACAAGTGGTTATGTGTGCATTTGCACTGAAGTGGGTCAGGAGATGTGCTGTGGTATCAAGAGAAACTTTTGCCTTAATTGTGAACTATTAACTAAGGAATAAAATTGAGAGAGGAGGAGGGAGAGAAACTTCTTTAGTAGTAAAGAAGATTGTTTTGAAGAACTTATTTTCCAAACATTCTGCAAGATAGTTCTTTACAGTTTGACTGTATCACTTGCTTTTCCAACTTCATATGCTGGCATGAGAAGTGAAAAAATAACTGTTTCTGTTCTGAAAAAAAATATTATTTAAATACTGAACTAAAAATTAAGGATTTTTTTTTAATGAGTAAGGAGATTTAGCCATTTGGTGGAAGACTCTCATACATCTCTCAGCAGCCATTACATCTGGCTGTTTTGAGGCGGCTGTAAATTCAAAAAGGCAGAAGGCGTGCTCTGAAAATTCCCCACAGGAAGTGGAGCCTTTGACCTGTGTGTAACCAATTTAGTGGTTTCCACAAGTGAGATTCAGCTCAATTGCTTTTAGATGCCTACAGTGTCTATCTCTAAATCTGAGCTTGTTGCCCCATAGGCACTTTGGAGGTACGTCTTATCTGATTTATTTTAAATACCTACCTTAGGATGAGATGATTCATGACCTCAGTGTCTTTTTCTTCACTGTGGCTGTAACAGGGGCCTGAGGTGAGGAGCCTGGATGGTGAGCCTTCTATGTAGCCATCTGCAGCTGATTAGATGAACCCTGCCTGAATGTTCTGTCTCCACAAGGCTAGTATGAAATGAGTTGGTTAACACTGCTCGTTGCTATTCCATTGTTTTGTCTGTATCACAGAAACACTACCTCATCTGGCACAAATGAATCCTAGCAGACTGAAACAGCCTAGAGGCTGCTGATTACAGAGGAAATCTGAACCACTTAGATAAATTTCATTACTTCTTCATGCCTCTAGAGATGTTCCAGATCACAAGTTAGGTATGGACTTCTCACTGCTCCTACCACAGTGGCATCTAATCTGTGAAGACAGAAGTCACCATTTTGACGTGTGTTAGTCCAGCCCATTTAATAAACACTACAGTCCTTTAAATGTTAAACTCCTGCTCTACTGGAAGTTCAGAAGACGCGAACTGTAAGGCACAATGAAAAACAATTTAGTCTCAAGAAACCAAGTCTGAGGAGAAGGCAAATAGCAGTACACAAATATATAAAAATTAACTGCAAAGTGGAAGGAAATAAACTACTCTTCCTGTTTACTATGAATAGACTAAAAAGTGATGAGTAGTACAAGGAGACTTTTAGTAAAAGGAGACTTCAGTTACTCCAAAGCGAAGTGGCATGCAACAACAAGCCTTGCAACCACTTCTTGGAGCTGAACGGCAACTTTGTGCCATCTTTTAGACAAAGGAGAAGTCAACAGGAGCTGCTGTCTCGCAGAGAGGCAGCAGACGCTC
>NW_009700850.1:12160-14646 GCF_000703405.1 Apaloderma vittatum
GCCCTGAGCCGCCTGCCTCTGGAAAGGGTGGGAGGGTTTCAGCTCTGCTGCACCCGTGGGCGTCTCGAAGAAGCAGGGAGCCCTTGGCTCACCACACAGCTTTTCAGTCTCAGCACGAAGCAGAGGTTCCTGCTTCGCAGCTGAGGAGCGGTGGCTGTGGTGACATGATGGCAGCCTGGTGCCCTGCCTCGTAGGAGAGGCCAGTTGCTCCAGGGTTGGGAACCCTCCTGCAGTTTGGGGAGGTAGTAGGTGTTTTGAACATCCAGTCCAATGAGCATCTGTCCAGAGTGGATGGATATATTTGTTTTAAAGCAGTGTGGTGGATTAGATATCTCAAAACCGCTTTATCTTATATGATACGTTAAGTGGAAAGGTTGCAATGTCAAACTGGAGCCTGAGCTAACTCTGCTACAATGGAGAGGGCCAGAGCTCCAGCTGTGTGACCTGTGCTGCTGACCCAAGCTAGCAGAAAGGACAGGGTGGTCTTTGAAGAACCCATCTGAAAAAAAAGACTCTTTTCTCCTGATATAATTTTTTTTATGGTTCTTTCTCTGCTGCCATCGCAAATGATATGACTCAGATTGTGTGGCTGGATGCTCCTATATTACTACTCCTTGTTCCTCTGTAGGAAATACTGTTTCAACACTGTATCAACAATGTAGAAAACATCTGGGGCAGGGGGGGAAGGGAGAGAAAGTGATTTCATTTAAAATAAAAACTGAAACAAAACAGGTTTCACTCAGCTACATTCACAGTCTCACACTCACAATTGCGGCCACCAGACACCAGGTCAGCATGTTTAAGATATCCATCCAAAATCCAGGCAAATGAAGATTGTGCCCAGTTAATAGGTCCAAGTTCTGTTGTGATGCCAGAACAAGGGATGCCAGCTATCAAGTTCTCCTCATGTCTCCTGGGTTATTCTTGAGTTAGTAAGCATGCACAGCATTTGGATATCTTTTTGTATCTTTTCAGAACTGGCAGTATCTCCATCCTCTCTGAACTCTGGCAGCCATCCGGACTAAGCACTTTGTCTCCAGATCGGAGCGTCTTGTGAAACGGCAGATAAATGCCCTGCAGTCTTGATGACCTGCTAATCTGAGTGTCCTTAACACAGGCCATTCAGAGTGCTCTTCTGCAGAGTGTTCCTGCTTGTGCCTCCACACCCAGGCCCTCCCACTCCTCTGTTCACACTTATATGAACCCTTGCATTACAAGTCTCTATTTTCATTCCCTTGCAGTTGCTGGAGATACAAGAGACAGACCTAATCGATGCTCAGCAGCAACAGTGAGGGAGCTAGGAAGGTGGGCCTTCCTCCCCCTTTCTGCTGAAGACCAGTTTTGGGTTTGGTTCATTTGTCCCTCAGGCTTCACGATTTACGTCTTTTAGTGCGTGGCAGGGCACAGCAAGGGCAGCAGCTTCCTTGAGGCTGGTGGCTGGGACTGCGGGGGCTCCACAGCCCAGGCCTGTCCCCTTCCCCAGCCAGGAGCAGCCAGGGGTACTCAGCCCTGGGCACCTCCCCAGCCTGGGGACAGCCAAGGCCGGGCCAGGTCATGGGCCCGTGGGTGGGCCTGGCTCCACAGCACCCACGGCCAGGCAGGGCAGGACTGTGGGGAGCTGGAGACCAGTGCCGGGGTGGCATCACTGGGGTGGGGGCTGATGGTCCCAAGGGGACCTGGGCCGTGGGCAGGTGGAGGGAGCCCCAGGGGTCTGACATGGGGAAGTCAGGACTGGTGGTGCCTTCAGGACCCTGGCTGTGCCATAGGCAATTTTTGAGCTGTCATCATCACCTTAGTATTTGGACAGTGACCCACTAGATGTTTTTCAAACATAAAAGTTAGATTTGGTATTTAGATGTGGTAATTGAAACACAAAAGGTTTACAGAACCAAAGTGAGAAGCCTTAGTGCCTTCTTCAAAGTATAATAGTAGCGCTGCTTAATATAGGGGCCATCTTGACTATGGGCCTATTTGGATTTAGGCAGTTACTAGCTCACCAGTTCAAACCAGTTCGCAATGAGAATGTGCAGCACCCAAGATTTACTGATGTGCATCATGCATTTCTTCTTGCTGCTCTCTTATCTTCACCTACTGTTGTTACATTGAGCTTGCCTGCAAGAGAAAGGCACACTCATAAAATTACAATCTGCTTGTAAGCCAATACAGTTGACCCCAGGTGTTCATGCAGTGTTCAAAGAGGGGCAGCAGACTGACACACACTGTTTCTTCCTATTGAGAAAGATCATACTATAAATTATTGGCAAAGGACTAGATTTTTCAGTACCTGTAGGAATCCAGTGGAAGCCAAAAACTTGCACAAAGGCAGCAGTCTCTACTCCTGCTTTATGTGGGCTGTGGATCAGGCTGCCTTGGGTACAAAAAAAAGTAGTTGCTGCAGTGTTAAACAGCCTGCTTTGCAGCACCTGTCAGAACTTAATGGTGGCAGAGGTGGCTCCCGCTGGATTCAAGGGCATGCCCCCAAACTT
>NW_009700850.1:14677-21441 GCF_000703405.1 Apaloderma vittatum
GGAGGACACAATCTGCAGAAGAAGCTTCTGGACTGTCTTTGTTCCGGTGTAGGAAAATTTATTGCTTTGCAAGTTCTTCCTGATTGACCTGATGTAACCTGAAATAAGCCATTTGTATTCCTGTGAAGGAATACCAGGGTATCCACATGGCGTTTTGCCCAGGCTTAACAGAATTTCTTTAAAGCAAACTGCAAATTAATAATAACGCAACTTTCCTGTGCAGGCAAGTCCTTAACCTAATTGGAACATGGAAAACAACATTTGGGAAGACAAAGCAGTCTGTAAACTTGGGGAGTGAGAGAGAGAAGCAATGTAATTTGGAGTCCAGTGGGGATGATGGAAAGATCTGAATGCAGAGGGATAAAAGTGATTATGTTTTTTAAAAATCTAAGCTAGCAAGGAATCTTAGGATATGAAAAATAGAGTCCAACTCAGAACTTTTCATTGTTCATAGAACTGCCATCTTCCTTCTGTTAGTTTGTCCACTCAGGGCAACAACCCTTGCCATTTTAGTTAAAATCCATTCTCCCTTCTACTCCCTACAATTCTGAGTGACAAGAAAAAGCCAAATATGGTTCTGACAGTGCACAAGCTGGAGTATTCGGTCAGTGCTGCCTCTCAGTAACATTTAGTATCTCAAAATCTCTCTCTCTCTCACTTTACAAGGAATACTAGACATCCTGGGCGCTCCTCAGATAGCTGAGGCCACTGCTGCTTAACCCCCAGCTGCTGGCAGCTGCACCATGTTGCACCACCACCATCTGCAAAAGCCAACGCTTGCCAGGTGTTCACACCTGGCAGCAGGAGTCAAACCCATTCACAGAAGAGGGGAGAGTGCTGACCAGGCTTTTCCTTGAACCTCCAAGACATACCTGCGCCATCCCTTACGTGCAGCGTGGCCAGGAAAAATCCTCCACAGCCAAAGAGAAGTGCATGACAGAGGGAGGATTTAGCTGGGATGTAGGCTGGAGGCTGGAAGCGATATCCAGCTGGGGCTGGATATTTCATCAGGCTCTAGTCTGGGTATTTAGCTAGTAGCAGCAACCCCTGCTAGGCTGGGCTGAGAACTGTCTCCAGACCACAGGGCAGGGACTTCAGCAGCCTTTCCTGCTGCACTCTCACACTCACTCTAGACCCAAGCAAGCGAAGCAGCCCTAGTAAGACATCAGGCCAACCCTTTCTTGGATCAGGAATGTAACATTTTAGGCTCACAGCAACTAGTATGGGTGTATCTCTGCTTACTCTTGCCTTGAAAGGGGCCTTACTCCAAGACCTAAGTAAGAGACACACAGAGAGTGCCGTGAGGAACTATTCAACCACAGCAGAGGGCTAAAGTTAACTAGTTTTTGTCTTGTCTCCCATTCCTTTGCCCATATTCTTGTTCCCCTTTGCTGCCATTTCAGTGGCAGCCTTGGGCAGCACTCAGGTCACTGGTCCCTGACCACAGCTCAAGAAGTATCTCCTGGGAGAAATTTATGGGCTCATTCTTCCCCATGTCTGATCCTAGTGTAACAGAAGAAATAAGAACAAAACTACTACTGTATTTCCTCAATTCCCACAGAAGCCTGTGACTACTTGATCTTGTCATTTAACCATTAAAGTAAGAAATAAAAAGGGAAGCCTTGAGCACTGCCTCAGGTAAGGACTAGCACATGTTTGGAATGGTCAAATCTTCTCTGTATATCTCTAGTCTAAAGTCATAGCTTATAAAGCTTTCTGATCTGTCTTTTCTTAGTGTAGTCTTTGCATTCTGTAAATAGTTTTTTTGTGGCTTTTCAGTACAAGATGTGAATGTGTTTAAAAGTTTTCGAAATATGCTCCAGGCACCTTTTCAGCAAATCATCATGAATCTGCTCTTTATCAAGGCGTCCCCAATCAATCATGTACATTCTACCAGCTTCTACCAGTCTGGGAGCATGGGGTGACGAGGGAAAGGGAGCCAGCAAGGCTTAGGTGGCATTACACTAGCCAAAGACCAGAGGAGCTCTTAATCATATTGTCTTTTAATTCTTCATGTAAGTTAAAAGCATAACATCCTCTCTAAGATTTAGGATAGAGGTGTACTCAGCATAGGCAATGATAGAACAGATTGTTGCAGCGTAGTGGAAAATTTTCTAAAAATTCTGTCAAATGTTGTCCAGGCACAGTTTAATAGTAATATTTTTATTATTAGCAATTTCCTTTATTCCTTAGGAGTAAGATTTTATATCAAAACACAGATAAACGGACACAAACAAAAAAACCCCCCAAACTGTGCACAGTTTGGCAAAAAAAAACCCCAATGTAATTCTACAGGCAACAGAAAACCCTGCCCAGATTTTCTCAACATCCCCTGCTGAGTTCTATGGTTTAGGTAATCACAGAATCACAGAATGTCAGGGGTTGGAAAGGACCTCTAGAGACCATCTAGTCCAACGCGCCTGCCAGAGCAGGATCCCCTAGGGCAGCCACACAGGAACGCATCCAGGCGGGTTTTGAAAATTTCCAGAGAAGGAGACTCCACAACCTCTCTGGGCAGCCTGTGCCAGGGCTCTGTCACCCTCACAGTAAAGAAGTTTCTCCTCATGTTGAGGTGGAACTTCCTATGTTCTAACTTAAACCCATTATTCCTTATTCTATTACTGGGCACCACTAAGAAGAGATTGTCTCCTTCCCCTTGACCCCCACCCCTCAGACATTTATACACATTAATAAGATCCCCTCTCAGCCATTGCCCTTCAAGGCTTAAGAGCCCCAGTTCTCTCAGTCTTTCTTCATAGGAGAGATGTTCAAGTCCCTTAATCATCCTTGTAGCTCTCCATTGGACTCTCTACAGTAGGTCACTGTCTCTCTTGAATAGGGGACACAGTATTCTAGGTGTGGTCTCACCAGAGTGAAGTAGAGCACCCCAGTGTGTTCTTTCCCTGAGAAAATGTAGGTGTGCAGTCTGTGCTCTCCTGTTCTGACCCTGCCTACGAGGAGAAGCAGTGCTGGCCACAGCATCTCCCGGCCCTCATCTTCCCGGCCCAGGGATAGCTACCTGCTCTTGCTGGACTGGCAGAAGCATGTGTGTAGCCACCCCAGACAGACTAAGGGACTGGTTCAGGTGAAAAATAATACCTAAATTTCCTGTGTGACCTACGGTAGGTGATCCTGCTCTGGCAGGGGGGTTGGACTAGAGGATCTTCTGAGGTCCCTTCCAACCTCTAACATTCTGGGATACTCCCCACCGGGTTATTGCTGAAATGAGCTGGGGGTAGGAAAATGAGCTGGTAGGGACTACGTAAGCTGGCAAAGCCAGTGAAAAAAATGCTTGGTAAGTGCACGGGCTTTGCCCTGCACACCGAATTAAGGCACATATTGCAGTAAATAATTGCTATATGGAAGAAATCATTGACTACAAACTAGTATCCGACAGCCATTTCTCTGGGCAGAGTTGACTTAGGCGGCTTTTTTTTTTTTTTTACCCTACCCCTATGAACTGACAAAGAGTTCAGCATCACTAATGGCTGCACTGAGACAGCTGAGGGGACACCTTGAGGACAGGAACAAATGGCAAGTACTGGGAACTGCCTACACCAGTGCTGCCGCTGAGAGATGTCAACGACAGCCTCCCTCCCAGACGCGAGGAACCTGGGAAGGCCGTCCAGTGCAACAGGCCCGGTTTAGATTTGACACTAGAGGAAGAGTGTCAGCTTTAGGAATGCTTTTTGATTTTATTCTGACACATAAATTGATTTTACATAATTTTAAATCCTATCCATTGGTTGAGTTTTGTAGCCACCATTGTAGCGAAACGTGGAATTTGTAGTGAAGGCTTCACTAACAGTGTCTCACTGATTGCATCTGGTACTTCTTTTCGTGCTATTCTTCCAGATCAGTAAGACTTTGCTTCTGCCTAACAATGTCCTCAGAAATTTGGGATCTGATTAGCATTTTAAAATCATGCTGTTAAAGATGGAGCTCTCATAGTACTGAGATATATGACTTTAGCCTGTTGACTGTTTCTCAGTCCCTTTGCTAATTCATGGCTGGACAACATCCACCTAATTAACATTAGATTTTTTTATTGCCCTGCCAGCTTGCAATATGAAAGACTCACAGAAATAAGGTCTGTTGTCTTAGTCTCATAGGTAGTGCTGTAGAGCAAGATGTAAGTTTTCAGTACTGTAACCTGAGAATTACATCCATTGTATGATTTTATTTATTTTTATCACAGTGTATTTCAGGGCCTAAATCTGAGTTGCCTTACCGCTAGTAAAATACTTCCTTTCCTTAGAAGTAAGCACATAGTTCTGTAAGATGGGAAATCTGCTTGTTAAGATGGCTAATACCATATTTGATAGTCTCAAAACAGATAAGGAAACTCATGTATTTAAGGGCAGTGTCTATCAGCTTTGGATTTAAAATATTCTAAAATACAGCTACAACTTCTTAAACAGTGCTGTCTTTATAACCCACATTGCTTGGTGGCAATCAGGGATACTGCTTTCCCAATGCACAGCAACCATCTCCACAATACTGAGAAAACTGTATCTCTAGCTATTTTGAGGCTAAGAAGATAGCCTTTCACATGAGGCCCTGCAGGTGAGGGAATAGCAAATTTGAGAATCCTGCTAGAATTTGAGAACCGAGTGTCCAAGCACCCAGCAGGTTTTAAGCAGTTTTGTTTGAGTTCATCAGCAAAAACTTCCCGAGTTTAACAGACAGGAAGGAGGACTTGCGAGGACTCCGGTTACAGCCTAATGTTTGACTTATTAGCTGCTCAACTTTGTCCAGCAAACTGTCTCTGAGTAAGCTGCAGGGGAATAAAAAGTGAAACTGAATATACAGTCTTGCCTAATACAGATGGTAACTTAATAACAAGGGGAAAAATTACTTCCCTAAGCAATGGGAGCCCTTGTGTGCCCATAGCAGAAGACTCAGACTTTGTAATTTGCTCTGCCTTGAAGCATGCTGTGTGACAGTATGACACACACAGGTCCCTCTGCTAACCTGTCATGGAGGGAAGTGGGCCTACTTGCTTTCCTGACTGCAGGACCAGGAATTAAATTGCTTGTGATACTTCTAAAACCTGTACAGTGAAGTTAATTAATGTAATTTTCTAGTGCATGTGAATTACAGCAAACAATGCTCTTGTTTATGCAGACATTGTAGGGGTGTAAACATTGCAGAATTGGTTAGAATTTAGAATTGTCTGTGAAGGAATTGAAAGATTTATTTGAAAATTGTGGTTTTTTTAAAAAAAAACCAAAAAAAGATGGGAATAAGTCAAATAACAGCTTTTTTAAAAATACAGATTTTTTTTTTCTTTTAACTGTCAGGCAGCCTCGGTGAACACACCTGTGAGCATTTAAATGGTATAAATATGTGCACCTGGGGAAGAAATACAAGTATAGACCTTTGACTCTGGAGCTATAGCTGGCTGAAGGAGCATTATGGAAGACCAAAGCAGAGGAATGGTAAATGTTTTGTTCAAGGACAGAGGCTGTCCTGTATGGAACTGACTGGTTTGTCTGTGAGAAAGAGTTTTTGTTGCTCATTTAAGGATTTGTTTGTGAGTGTTTAACTCTTGTAGGGCTTAATTTCTGCAACAGAAGGACTTTAGCTTTAGAGCTCTGACTTTAAGGGCAGCTATCTGAAAGAATTCTGTGTTCAGGAAAAAATAGGTAAAGATAAGTGGTTTTATGTGCAAGTACTGTGGAAAACTTTTGTCTTGCAAAAACACAGTCAATGTAGCCATACTAGAGTATGAATCTTCCTTATACATTCCTGTTGGAAGAGGCAGGAGCCAAAGAAGGAGTGAAATGGAGGAATAATTGCTATGTGTGGATCAAGGGCAACCAAACGTCGTGTCGTTTTCCTTGTGACTTAATAGCCTCGGAGGTATCCTGAGCCTGTAAGCGTGTTTGTCACTACTTTTACTGACCCAAATTCAAGGAAATGGCTTTAGTATTTTCTGTGTCAGCAGGCAGTAGTGTGATGGAAGGGTGTGGAGGTGTTTCTTTTTTGAAAAGTGACAGTTTAATGTTTATTATTTGACTGGTATTTTACAGGCTAACAGTAACAATGAGCCCAAAGTGAGGCTTTTTTGTAGGTATCATAGCTTGGTAAAACTGCCACTACAGGGAAAACAGGGGTGGCTTTTGGCATCTCAGTAGATTTGATGGCTAAAGGTTTTGGGTAAAAAGTGATGAATGTAACAACTAGTGTTTACTATCAGCACCCATGTGTTGGGCTGAGTGGCCCCCCGTGATGTGCCACTGGAGGGTAAGCAGAGGGGATCATTTCGTAGCCCTGTAGGCACAGCCAGCATCACAAGTCAATGCACCTGCAGACGAACTGTGATGGTCTAGAGCACTTGAGAGGGGCTGCCTGGAAAAGGGCCGAGGTGATGTAACTTCTCAGTAAGCACATGGAAACTAATGCCAGGATGCACAGTGGGGCCTGTGATGAGGAGCTCAAGCTCCTGCCCTGCAAAGGCACCGTGTAGGGTCCTCAGGGGCTGGGGTTGTGGGGAAAGCAAGAGGCCGGCATACTCATGGGTGAAGCAGCCCTTGCCCTGCTGCCCAGAGTTCCAGCCCTAGGTGGCCATCAAGCCTGGCTAACCCCACACCGCGCCACTACCAGTGCCCTCCTCCTTCATTCGCCGTGCTCAAGCTCCGCGCCGCGACGTGGCAGCGCCTCCATTAGCATCTACGCCACTGCGCAGAGGGAAGCGCACAAGATGGCGGCGGGCGCCGTCCCCGCCGCCCACGTGACCTAGAGTCCGACTGCTTCTAGAG
>NW_009700851.1:0-14346 GCF_000703405.1 Apaloderma vittatum
AACATTCTGTGATTCCGTGATTCTGTGATATAGATGGAACTAAATGGAGCTATGACGGTAAGAAGAGATGGCAAAAATATTTCTTAAGTCATGTTAAATCACATTTTTGCTCATTCCGTTTTCCATAATTTAAACTAAATGACCAGTGGTGACAAAATTCGCCTTTTGCAGAAATAGCAACAGATTTTTCTGCTGCCCCTGGATATGGCTAGGAGCCTTGAATTCTACCTGGAAAATTATAGAGGCAAAAGGTATATCATCAATTTAATCATTTTATGTCTCAGACTAAAACGATTTAGTAGTTTATATTTTCAGAGGATACAGTCATTCTGAATGGAGTTACTCCACTTAAAAGGTAAATATGGGAACAGGCTTCCATGCTATCGCCGGGAGACTTCCTCTGATACAGCAGGCAAGTTCTGTCCTCAGCTGGAGAAGTATGAACATAGGTGAGTTTGTAAAATGTTATCTGGGTTATCCGGATCTATTTCAACATCCACCTGCACTTGGAAAGATGGAAGAGTCAGGTGGCTGATTTATGAAGGTATAAATCATCCCTTAACAAAAACCTCTTAGGAATTCCTTAACATGTCTCTTGGAGGCACCACAACAAATTCAGTCTCCAGTGCTGGTTTCACTGCCTTATGTTAGCTGCTAATTTAAAGCTAATTGTAGAGCAGGTCACATTCAAGTCACTGGAAAAAAGCCCAGTTACTTTTATGGTGCATGACCAAGCCCTAAAAGAAAATAATAAAACCATTAATTAAAAACAGCAAGAAGCAAACACAACCCAGCTGCAATTGCTTAGAATGATGTGCAGTTTTTCTAAACAGTTACTTTCCCAGGTGAGCACAGGGGCCATTGCTTTGTCAAGCTTTATAAAAACCAAACAACAGAGCACATCCTGTTGTCACACGCTGCCACACTTGGCTTGGCTTTTGTAATCACAGTGTTTGGGTTGTAATTTGCAGACATCTACCGGCACTTTCAGCTAATGCCTTCTCTTATCCATCCCTTCTTTTTCCTTAGCAACATGGAAGGCATCTGTGAAATATCAGAAATGAGAAGTGAGGCAATGCTTCCTCTGGTTGCCATGCAAAAAGTCCATCATCATCAGAAGGCAAACACGTTGGGTTTTTTCCCATAAAAGGGTGAATTCAAAACATTAAATAACATTAAATAATTATCTTTAATTATGCTGTACTCAAGCCAAAAATACTGGCTGCAGAATATAGTATCTTCATTCTACATCTGTGATAATGCAGTCTCAAAATACTCCTTCCTTTACTTATTTATGTGCAACAACAATCAAGCCCCTTTTTCGAGGCAGGAGCAGGCATGCCAAAAAATAGAGTTCAGTCTCCACTGCTGTTCTGTGACTCCAGACTGAGAAGAGAGAAATCCCAGCAGCATGGCACAAGATAATTAAAACATAACAAACCATAGCTCAGCTTTACAACTAAAGTAATCTGTACAAGAGTGACAGGATGCTAAAGCTTTGGCACCTACGATACACAAACAGACAACATACCATGTCCAGACAGGGCAAGGCACGGTATCTGCTGTTCACTAGCCTATGTGAAATGCTTACTGAGACCTTGGATCAAGTTTACCTAGTGCATTCCTTTTGTTCATCCACCATCAGGCTCAATAAAGTGAACAGGCTGTGAAATCAATAGCTTCCCATTTGTTCATTTTTAAGAGAGGCACAATGCTGTTTCATATGAATTGCCAACATTACAATGAATCTGAATCACCAGCAACTGACCAAAAAAGATAATCAGCACACACCAGTGAGTGCTCAATGCTCTCCCACTAGAGAGGTGGTGTAGTAATGGTGATGTAACCTTTAACTTCTGGTTCATCAGATATAAAGTATCATTAGTGCCCAGTAAATAGTTAGCAAGTTAGTCAGTGACTCAAAGGACACAGGAGCTGGCAATCAACAGCCCTTTTTTGGACTTGTGACGAGCAATTTCTGGCTAGAAAAGTAGTCCTCTACAGTGCCAGGCTTAAGGATGCCAAGTCTATTCTGTTCCAGCCAAGGACTCACACAGGTATTTCAATGGGATTACCCACAAGCTCGACAATTGAGTATAAGTTTGAAGGTTATGCTGGACTGGAACCAAAGTGTTCAGTACTAGGTCTCTCTTGATGAGTTTCTCTGTACACATATTTATCAGAAAAAAAAAATGAGGAGGACCTAGATCCTGAAAGGTATTTACATACCAAAGTCTCATTGTTGTAACATGCATAAATATAAATATCACTGAAGATATGAGCCAAACCCACACCCTACACTCCCAGTTACTGTGTGTTGCGAGGCTTAGCAAAGAGGCCAGTGACAGAACAAGCATGCAGACAGGCAAATCCCATGGGGCAACCCGACGTGCCATCATGGTTCACCACACCATAGCTCAGACTCTTCCATAACCACACAAGTTTCTTCTTCTCTCATTTCTCTATGATCCGTCAGCACTAAAGGCTCTTCAAACAAAAAAGAAAATGCTTCCAATTCTGCAACAGTCCTACCAAAGTAGCTATAGTCGAATCAGAGTTACAAAACAACCAATACATTACACTGAGTCATAAGCACCTGTTCCCTCAATCTGTATCAGGGAAATATCTACTTTATTTATAGAGAGTCATTTCAACAGGTTAACTAATACTTTGTTATAGCTAAAGGAAAGAAGCCACACTGGTCCTTATATGGACAGTCATGTAGCACGTTCAGCTGTGGTGCACGTTTTCTCTGTATTTTCCGTTTTCTGAGTGTACCGTCTTTGACATGTAGAAGAACGGACAGCACTTGTCAAACTATGATCACTCCAGAAATTGAAATACATAAAGCAATAATTGATGCAATCAAACGTGCATCCAACTATCATTTGCTTGGAACACAGACAAGCAGAGAGCAAATAATTCAATTTATAATTAATTCACAGAAAGATGGAGGAGCTGAAAAAAACCCTATAAAATACATTCTTCAGGACTTGGCAAAAAATAATGACTGAACAAGCACCTCAAATGGAAAATTAATGAATGACAACAGGAGCAGCACAAGTGTAATGTGGAGATAGACTGTAAGAAAATTAAACAGGCTGTTTATGGGAAAATAGCCACCTTCTCCATATTTTTCTCAGAAAAAAACACCTGGTTCCTAATGGAATTCAAGGCTATTATTCAATCAGAAGCTTCTCATGAAGTCAGAAACTGTGAAAGTATGCTTCTGAAAGCAGAGCCCCAGGAGATAATTGAAGCCTTAGAATCACAGTGGTGATTTTCTTGAACACTCATCCCCAGGTTACCTAAAATAAAATCCATCAGACAAGAAGACACAATGCAGCGATGTAAAGGTTACAGTGAATTAGATGTACATAAAGAAAGTAGAAGAAAACAAAATGTATAAACAATCTTTTGGGGAAACTATGTGTGTGTACTTGCACATGCATGCATGAAATTCGACTTTAAAACATACCCGAAAAATCTCATCTTTTAAGAAATTGTAATTCCCCTTTGAAATGGCTGTCCAAAATCTTCTCACACATTAGCAGCATTTTAAGAGCCTTGCAATACCTGCAGTTTTCAGGACTTAACCACGGCTTTCAATATCACATTTAAGCAAGTTTTCTAAACCAAATATGGGTAAGAGGGATATGACGTGTAAATGCCCCAGATGTCATAGCAGCGCCGTACAAATAAACCACAATCTCTGGCGTTAAACTGATGGAGATTTAAACGAAAGACAGACTCACAAAGCAGATAACAGCCTGACAATTCACACATTACAGCGGCCTAATTAAGAGCAAGAAATACTTTTACGGGAATTGTAGAGTGGGGAAAAAGGGTCATATTGAATTAAGAATTCAGTTCAAAAATCCTATGATGCCATAGTATTGGAGAGAGAATAAAACATAACAACCTTTCCTTCAGTACTGAAATTTAATCTGTGGTCTTCTCAACCACACAGGCAGTTCTCAAGGGCATCCAGTGCTAAATTAAAATATTAGAAGGGTCTCATATTCCTCATATGAGGAGTAGACCCCACTCTGTGTTCCTGCTCTAGGAGAGAGCAGATAATGGTGTGTTAACCTTACTGTTGCCTTCAAAATTTCATCACCACCAAAAGAACCCTGTCATAGGTGCTCTGAAGTTAGGATCAGAGGACAGCAGGGACAGTTTCCACCATTTACCATTTTAGTGCTGCATATATTCAGTGCACTCATTAAAATTAAATGCCAATCGTGTGAAAATTCCACCATCCAAATCCTTCAGCCACAGAGGCTGATGCAAATTTTGTCTAAATGGGAGAATTTAGCCAATCTTCAGTCTCAAGCTACACAGAACACACACCATCCATCATACAAGGATACAAAACTCTCTCTCTCTCTGCAGCAAGGTACAGCACCAGTGAGGAAGGCTTGCAGAAATGATCATCAGTTTAGGGTATGGCAATGCAAGCTGGCTCAGTCTGATTTAGGGACTAACAAGTGTGCAGAGAGACCTTCAAATAGGGAAGCAACACAAGCTACTCAGAGTTATCTAAGACCCAACGAGAAAGGTGACCAAATAACAGCAGGAAATTAAATAAGCTTAATATATGACTGGGCTATCACAGACAAGTGCCATTAGCTCACACGAACATTTTCTAAAAGATCAGTTATAGGAGTCCTGCCACTGAATAAAGATTATGGCTTTTACTCTTTGACTTCTAGAGGGGGAAAAAATTAGCCTGGATAACTCAGAAGTTACACAACATACAAACAAAAAATGCCAATATTATTATTTCTTAACAAATCCTTTTATTTCTTGAGACTTGTTGCATTAAGTTTTGGAGTCAGTTGCATGGTAAAGCTTGATTCGTGAAGAAAGTGGTACAAACCTGATAGCACTACTACTGAAAAAACTACTGAACACTGTCCCAGCTTGAATCTTGCTTGTTCAGTCTATACAATGGAGCAGGAAATATATATTCCAACATCATCATGGAAAATCTAAAATTTCACACTCCTGTTTTCTCCAATCACACTGATAAAAATCATTTTGAAGAATGCAGTAAACCAGTGTCAGGCAAAACACTGCAGCACGTGCTCCTCATAAAGCAGAGGTTTCCAGTTAGAGAAAAATTTGGCCACTACATGCATGTCCTTATTACTATAATGCTTTTCTGACATTCGCTGCCCTATAATCGGTGCTTGGATGCTAATAATGACATGGGATATGATAGTGTATATCTACTTACCACTTCAGGAAACCAAAGAAAATGACAGAGTCAGAAGCAAAAGAAATAATTAATTATCAAACAAACATGGAATTAAGTTTGGGTTCTCAATGTGTTCCCATGACATGATACATTTTTCGTAGGCAGTAAAAAAGTTTTATTTACATTAAATGAGGTACTGCCAAAAATCAATTCCTAAATTGCAACTCTATTCCAAACATTGCTGCCACACACAGTTGTGATTTCACTTCCCCTTGTGATTTGAACCAGAGTGGAGGCTTCCTTGCTATAGAAATCATCTAAACGTACTAAAAATTGTCGCCACCCTCAAAGACAAAAGGTAAGAAGGAGGAAACACTGTTCTCAAAACTGCTGGAGACCAGGCACAGAAATTGGTTTTCAGTTAGGTGCTTTCACACAGGCAGCACTTAAAAGAACTGGGATTGAAACTGGATATCCTGAAAATTGGTTCGGTGACTAGCCTACAACTGCAGGGGAGAGTCACAGAATGGTTTCAGTTGGAAGGGATCTTAACAGCCATCTGGTTCAAATCGCCCTGCCATGGGCAGGGACACCTCCCACTAGACCAGGTTGCTCAGAGCCCCATCCAGCCTGGCCTTGGACACTTCCAGGGAGGAGGCTTCCACAACTTCTCTGGGGAACCTCTTCCAGTGCCTCAACACCCTCATAGCAAAGAATTTCTTCCTTATAGCTCATCTAAATTTGTCCTCTTTCAGTTTGAAACTGTTAAGTCTTGTTCTGTCACTATCCTCCCCATCTTTCCTGTAGGCTCCCTTTAAGTGCTGGAAGGCCGCTATAAGGTCTCAACAGAGCCTTCTCTTCTCCAGGCTGAACAACTACAACTCTCTCAGCCGGTCCTCACAGGGGAGGTACTCCAACCCCTAGATCATCTTTGTGGCCCTCCTCTGGACACACTCCAAGAGGTCCATATTCTTTTTATATTGGGGGCCCCAAACCTGAATGCAGTACTGCAGGTGGGGTCTCACAAGAGCAGAGAGGGAGAATCACCTCCCGTGACCTGCTGGCCACGCTTCTCTTGATGCAGCCCAGAATGTGATTGGCTTTCTAGTCTGTGAGCACACATTGCTGGCTCATATTCAGTTTTCCCATCTACCAACACCTCCAAGTCATCAATTGAAGTCTTTAAGTCAGATTTCTTTTTTAAACACTGCTATTTTCAGGCCTCAACAATACAACACTGAAGTTGCAAACTCCCAGGGAACCCTAGGAACTGACACAGTTACTTAATTGTCCACCAGAGCGCTTCCAATGATGGGTAGATGCTTCTGACACACAGATATTCCTAAATCTGTCTTCCAAGTTTTAAGCTAGCTTGTACAACCCTGCTACCCTTGGATACTTTGAAGAAAGATGCTGAGACACTGGACAATGTGGAAGATGATCTTTATCTTGGTGATCTTTATCCCTCTGGTGGGTTGACTCTGGATGCCAAGTGTCCACCAAAGCTGCTCTATCACTCCTCTCAGCTGGACAGGGGAAAGAAAATACAATGAAAGGCTCAAGGGTTGAGATTAGAACAGGAAGATTACTCACTAATTACTGTTATGGGCAAAACAGACTCAACTCACCTCCACTGATGGACTTGGCCCTGGCCAGAGGCAGTTCCACCTTGGAGCTTGCTGGCATTGGCTCTGTCACACATGGGGAAAGCTTCTAGCAGCTTCTCACAGAAACCACCCTTGTAGCCCCTCCACTACTAAAACTTTGCCACGAAAACCTAGTACAGTCCCCCTGTAAACACATTTTCTCACTGAAAGAAGCTCCAAGAAGATAAAAGCAAAAGAACATACTATTGGCACCTCCAACAGCACATTTACTTTGCTAGACCAACCAGCTAGCTTCTTAAGGTCTCCACATCAGCAAGCTCTTGGAGCTACATTTGCTTGGTCTCTTTGAAACAGCTCTTCTGGCCACCAGTTCTACCACTTTTTCAAGACTGTCTTTGCCACTGAGCCTTATTTTGAGCCTTTCTGCTTTCTTTTGCTTAAATGACATCTCAGGAAAGGGAGGAATGGCACAGAGTAAGGAGGTGGGATCCATTCACTATGTTTCTCAACTTCAAATGCCAGACCCCTGCTCAGTTGTCCTTTCAAAGCTTACTGCTTCTCCTCCTGTCAGTGGGTGCTGGCATATATACACCTGTTCCCTCACTTCTTTATTTTTAAAAATATCCCTAGACTTTTCTTAATTATGTTAAATATCTGGATTAGTTTCAAAATGCTTTTGCTAATTAAAAGCCTAATACATAACGATAACATTTTACTAATCATTATCACACCAACTTTGTAATGACACATGCATTAGTCACGTAACTGAAATTACTTCACCTTCAGGAGCCAACACAATCTAAACACGGCACTTGAGCGTAACTTAATTACAGGATTAGAGAATGGGTTGTCTGATGTGCGTGACATGCCTGTATCCCTTCAGGGGAATGCTTGAAGGGCTCAAACACAGTGTTATGATGCTTTGTTTTCAATCCTTTGCTACATAGGGGCCAAAATGGTTTTAAAAAACAATGACCAGCCATCCTCTCGAGATTTAAAACCATGGTGCAACATTTGGATAGAGTGCAAAGGAGTACAGCAGAGTCATATAAGTACCTATCAGAGTAGTATTATAGAAGAACCTAGAGTGAAATCTGTAGCTAAACAACCACACCATAATGACTGTGCAGAAGCCAGCAGGTTAGACACACAACTGGGACGCTAAGAAACTGCAAAGTTATGATAAAACCTGTGACCACAGGCAGATGGTGACACTGCCAGACAAGGCTCCTGAACAAAGCACCAGTGGGCTACTCTTTGGGCAGCAGACACCGTGGCATTCGTTTTAGAGTCTAGCGTGCACAATTTAAGTGCCTTCTTGGATCACAGCAGAAAGGGAACTGCAAGGCCAGACCACGTCCAAAAAAAGTGTATTGCCTGTGGACGTGTCTACTTCTCTTATATCTCCAACCACAGACTTTCGGCAACACCCTTCCTTTGGACTGTTCCTGTATCCCATGATGGATAAAACACTTTTCACAGCAGTACTGCATAATAGGACCTGAAAGGAGCAGTTTAAGTTATGCAGTGGTTATACTGGAATTAGGACTCCAGTATTAACACCCTAAAGCCACATGCATCCACTATACGATGTCCCATAAATTGTAAGTATGAGAGCTCTTTGACTTTCAAAGCAAAGTACATTCAGAGCCTCACTGCTTTATAGGTTACTGATCTTTGCATTTACAGTATAAATTTATTCATGGCCAACTTAGAACTGTTTGTTCTTTACCTCAAATATCTCCTCTGCTCTGTTGTTTCTCCCTAAATAAGTTTATAGAAAGCTATTACACCTTCTTCCAGACTTTATTTTGTGAGACTAAAGAAATTTATCCTACTCCACAGAGCATAAATTGTCCCTTTTCATCCCAGATAGGCTTCCTCTGCACCTGTTGCACTTTAAATCAATTTTTAACGTGAATGATCAGAATTCTATGCAATATTTTATACTCAGTTATACTAGTATACTTCCATCTCACTGCTGAAAAAGCTGGCACTTGTATCTTTTAGCAGCATAGTCACTTAAATACTTAAAAAGACTGGTCTCAAAGCCAGTTCATGAGAATTTCTATCTGTTTGGAGGGAAACTGCCGTTACTTTCTCTTTCACAGAGTCTGGCCATGTCCATTACAATTCTTCTGCGGGTAACCATTTTCTCTAGCTGAACTAATAACTTCCATGTGATACCATACCAAATGCCTACAGCAAGTAAAGTAAAATAAGACCTACCACCACCACCTTTCAGTAACAAGTAAAATAATAATCTTCCTTCTCTCAAAAATTCCATCACCTAGATCTTAAAAAAAATCCCAGTGATAAATCATTATGTCAGTATATAATTGAAATTTAAGTTATTCTGTGAAAAGCCTAAGGGTATAAGTAACTGCATTGCTTTTTTCTTATTCTGAAAAATAACAAACTATATTATCAAATAAAAAAGCATTCTTTTTTCCTAGAGAAACACTGAAAATTAAAGGGTGAAAAGGTGAAAACTTTTTTTCTCTCATATGAATACATTTTCCTGATTTAATCAAGTCTTAAAACAAAACAAAAAACCAAACAACAGCACATTTTCCACAAATCCATCTGCTAAACAAACATCCCCCTCCATTAAAGTACAGATTGAGCCTGGACTGATATTCATATGAGAATGTTTTTGATTTGTATAATCATTATGGAGTGAAGACAGTAGAGAATTTCTTTACTAAAACCACTGCATAAACTTATGAGATATCTTTTTGCGGTGCCAGGCTCTTTTCAGTGATGTCCAATGACAGGACAAGGGGCAATGGATATAAGCTGGAATATAGGAGGTTCCATAAAAATATTAGAAAAAAACTTTTTCACTGTGAAGGTGACAGAGCACTGGCACAGGCTGCCCAGGGAGGTTGAAGAGTCTCCTTCTCTGGAGACATTCAAAACCCGCCTGGACGCGTTCCTGTGTGACCTACTGTAGGTGATCCTGCTCTGGCAGGGGGGCTGGACTAGATGATCTTTTGAGGTCCTTTCCAACCCCTGGCATTCTGTGATTCTGTGATTCAACAAAGCCCTTTGTATAATTTCCCTCGACATCTGTGGGCCTGCTGAGTTCCTTTATTCACATTTCACCAGACCCATAATTAAACCCTCTTCAAAAATGCATCACTTCAGGTATCCTAATGAAGAATCTTGAGGAAGCTGGTAATGGTTTGCTAAGGAGAGCAACAAAGCTGCTTCACTACATACAACTATTTCTTGCAAGATTTATTCTCTTTGGCAGATGGAAGGCTGCAGTAAAAGACAGAGGCTCAGGGCTGAAAAGGTCATAAAACTCTCAAGAGCAGGAAATTACACAGGAATATCTGCCAATGTGGTCTACTTATGAAAAGCCATTAGGTGTTCCCAGTCTCTTAAGTTCCTGGTTCCCCAAATAAGAGAATAGTTTTTTAAGAGCAGTAAACTCAAATAATCTTGGTTTAATTTAAGATTATTCTTGCTTTTTGTTTTTATATGCTAAGCATGTAATTCATGCCAAACACCAAAAGTATCCACCTGCCACAGGGAAACCAACTGGATATATAAGCAAGGAGAATATTTTCTCCCTTGAAACTTGATCCAGCAGCCCGTGCTGCATTTTGAAGCAGTAAATACCTCCTACAATACTGATACCCCATGGCTCAGCTTTTGTTCCAACACGAGCTTTAGCCTCAAGTTCTAACAACCTTGGAAGGCCCTGCGTTAATATGCCACAGCCACAGGGCTCAGAGTGAAGTCGTCACTTGCCTCCCAAGAGCTGTGTCCCATGTCAGCAAACCAGACCCCACTGTGGACCCTTCTTCCTCCAGGGCTGGAGATTGCTCCATGAGCCTCATGCACCTTCTTCCACTTGGGCTCCAGACAGCCACCACGAGCAGCTGGGCCCACACTGCTCCATCAGGGGCAGTTAAAAACCTAAACAAGCAAATTTGTTACTGGAGCCACAGGGGTTTTTGCCAGAGAAAGAAAAGCAAATTTAGACTAAGATCTGCAAGTACAGGAGTGTGCAATGATCGTCAACGTGCCAAGTTGCTTGTATAAGAACTATCAAAAAAAAAAAAGTGATCATAAGAACTCCGTTATCCTCATGTAGTCACTTTATTTGAATGCACTGTGAGGTACTATTAGAAATAGCATGAGGTACTAATAGAAGTGAAAAGTTGAAAAGCAAAAGTAAACTTCAAGAAAAGGTAATTACTAGATGCCTTCTGCAGTCTTCTATTGATTTATCACTTTGATTTACATCGAGTATAGAAAAGACTATAAAATATTGAAAACAGTAATTAAGCTAGCATAAAGAGGGTTGTGCTTTCCTGAATATGCTATGCTGTATCAATAAATGAAAGCGAAGTTTGGAGTGGTTTACACTCTTAGAACAGTAAAAGGAACAGTACCTGTGGGAAGTAAATACACCAAGTGTTCAAAATAACATCTTTATTACAGAGAATGTGAAAAACAATGTATAAATAGGCAAATAAAGAAGCCAATGCATATCTACTGTATATACTGATACAGGGCCTTGTCTTTAAATACATTTCCATATACACAGAAGCATATATGTACCCATACTGGTCAGCAGCTGGTGAGCAATTGCATTCTGCATCACTAGTATTTCTCTTTTTTTTATAATCCTTTTCATTTCTATTCTGATATTACATGTTACTATTATTATTTTTATTATAATATTTTATTTTATTTTACTTATTAAACTGTTCCTACCTCAACATATGACTTTTACCTTTTTTTTTTTCTTTTTTCCCTTATTCTCCTCCCAACCACTGTGAGGGAGGAGGAGTTAACCAAGCAGCTGTGCAGTGCTCAGTAGCTGGCGGGTGTCCAACCACAACCCCACACACCCCTTCTATCTCTACATTTATATGAGGTTACACACTGATGACAAAATAACTTGCAACTGGGCACCAGTCAAAATGGGTTCATAAATATTTTCAACATATAAATCCATGATGTCCCATAGCTCCTTCTTTCACATCCTTCTGACACACTTGTGACATTTTACATTGCCTTAAATAATATTTACCAGCAGGAAACAGGAGACAACCAGGACCATTAGACCTGGCAGCCCCTTGCACACACAGCTCAGTGCTTCCCAGACCAGCAGCTTCCACTCGGCCAGTGAGAGCTGCAGAGCTGAGCTCTTCAGGAATCGATGGAAAATGTTCTTCAAGAAACACATATTCAAATGCCCCGTAAGTACATGGGACTACTGATCAGAAGTCATCCTGTCCCAAAACTACTATCTTCTCTTTCTGTTTTGGTTTCAAGGACTAAATGGCTGGAATTCAATTTGCCCCAAGTGAAAGCCTTACTAAAAATCTTCCCATTACCTGGTAATATTAAAAGTGAGTAGAAAATAAACTTGCCCAAATTAAATGCAAAATATAATCTTGTATACTGCAAATCTAGAAGCGCTTAAGGAGATTTTGGGCATTTAACTCCCACTGACGTCAGTGCTAAATGTTCAAGATAAAACACTTAGGGAACTGTACAGTAACAGTCACAGTGCATGGTCGAAATGTAAATTAATTTCATCTTACTAACTAAATTCTCATATTTTCAGTTTTGCTGAGAGTTCCAAATGTATTGCAGTCATTCTAAAGCCCAACATTCCAAGCTAAATGGAGCACATTTCATGCAAGTTATTAAGCAAGGGAGTAGAAAACTTTTAAAATATTTTTCCCTAGGAAGCTGCTCTAAATATTCAGACAACTGTATATCTCTAAGAATTGAGACAATAATTTTACTTCACGACTTGATTAAATTTCCAAACCAGATAATTGATCTTTAGAGAAAAGAAAAACATCCATCTGATGCATTAAATTTATAGCAGAACTTAAAATAAATAGTACAGGTCATTAATTTTATACTGCAAAAGGCCTATAAATTAAGATTTAATGCTCGGTTGCATATATTGCACAAGAAAATTAGCAGTTCACATTTGGCTGCCTTTTCTTGGTCATTGTTTCTTTGAGAACAACTCTTCAGCAAGTTGGTGTATCTTTTTCAAGGTAAACTGAGCTGATGAATGATTTATGTATTTATTTTTAGACTACACACTACATAATCTCCACATCCTACAGAATATGGAGTGGTTCTTGCACCAGAGCTTAAATTCTGGAGTACCTCTGCTGCTTGGTAGGTCCCAAAGTCAAGCTGAGTTCCAAGATAAGGTCTTTTTTTGACATCTGTGAACATGTAGTGAAAGACTAGGCGCATTTTATGTGTAGGCCAGAATAAAAGCTAAGGAGTCACATACTTGTTCTTTTGCCCTTGCTGACTGAGGCAGAGGAACTCATGCTGTTAGTGAAACGCATCTGAAGAGAACACTCAGAAAAGTGTCCTAGTAATGTAACTATCCTTGGGCTATGGCAATTCTCCAGGTTTGTCCTCTTCTACATAGATTTCTAGGGCCTTCATTATCTCCTTCACAAAGATTCAAGAGATGCTGAACAAAAGCCTCGTCCCTTCTAGACTTCCACTTCTCTGACAAGCTTATTCTCCAGGACTGTGCATATTTCTGCCTGGTCCTTTGCCCTCACATAACTTCCACTTTTACTTCTTGCTCATAGCACTGAAGGAAAAATTAAAAATTAGAAATATGAGGAAGAAGAGAACAGGAAGGTTTCAAAATATCTAAAATGGCAAATAAATACAATCCATAACGAAATTAATATCATCACACAGAGGTGAGGTTTTGGTTTGGTTTTTTTGGGGGGTGATGTGTTTCTTCTTGTTGTTGTTGTCGATTTTGGCATTTTTGTAAAGTGCATATTAGTATTCCTGTGGAAACAAAACAGATTTCCTAATTACGATAAGAGACTGCAGCCCTACTCAGCAATAATCTTGAATGGCATCTTGAAGCAACAGAGAGAAAAACCCAGTCTTGGATTGCCAAATACTTAAACGGAAGTTAAAAAGCTGCTGGCAGGATGGTGGAGCTCTGACAGAAATTGTAAAGGGCTATTGGCTTGTGTTTTGGTGAGTAGTTCTTCTATATTTAATTATAAGTCTGTAGTTCCATCACTATGAAGTACACAGTGTCTGTTCTGAAGGTTAAACATGAAAACACGAATTAGAACTGTGAGATTTTTTTCTTGTAGCTACACCAAATTTGCCGTCCGTGATCTTGGCAAGTCATTAAATACTCCAGTGTTCCATTAGTAAAATGAGAATAAATAATAGCAGTTATTAGACATGTCAGTTTTGTGGCTAAATCCATCAGTCTTTAAAAAGTACTTTAATATATGGTGATGATGAAATCTATGGAAAAAGCTTATAAACAGTTACTTCAAAATAAAAGCCATCCATTCTAAATCCACAAATGCTATGTAAATATATTACAGTATAAATGTCAAGGGGGTTGGGAGGGAGGAAAAGCACATGACATTACTTTAAATCATGAAATGCACACGGGTCTTCTCCGTGAGTTTGTAGAATGACGGCTATTATTCTTCAAAAGCCATTTGGCTGGATAAATATGATCAGCACGAAAAGCTATAGTTC
>NW_009700851.1:14377-29701 GCF_000703405.1 Apaloderma vittatum
AACTTCCTACTAATACCTTGGCAGGTGGGTATCAAAATCCCTAAGCGAGTAAGAGCAGAGATGCCTTGTTAATGACAAAAAGAGCAAGTTGAGGGGAATGGGGTTTCTCTGAATCAGGAACATGCTTTAGGATTCCTGAGAAAGATGAAGACTGAAGCAATTTGCCTTGGCAAACAAAGATAAATGATCTACCATGTCAGTTAACAAGGAAATATAGCCCACAATTGCAAAGGGATGTGTAGGGAGAGCAGAACACATTTACATTCAGCATCCCACTCATAATGAAGCCATTATTTGGGGTTATATCTCAGTGCTTTCTGCTGTGATGTGCAGTGCCACAATGATGGTCAGAGGATACTCTGTCAAGCTACAAAAGCTACAAGTTAAACCACTATTGCCACTGTACACCTGTAAGTATCCAGACAATTAGCACAGGGCCAAACAAACTCAGCCTGTACTTATCTTGTATCATCATTATTTCTTTTTCCTATTTCCCCCTCACAAAAGCATGTTTACAGGAGCACATAACCAGATCTTTGAAAAAATGCTACAGACCAGAAGAGCCCAACTCTGCCTTCCTGGCCTGTCCTCCCCCCATCCTGTGATGCTTTGCTAAACCAGGTGTTCAGGAGTGAAAAAGGAAGCATTGCTCCTGAATGCCCAGAAGCACAGCCCAGCACAGACCTAGACAAAAAGTCTTTTCATTTCTTTTTTACAAGGCAGTCACTGATAAAAGCAGTCACCTGGCAGGGAGATACAGGTTGGGAACTTTTCTCTTCCAGTTTACCTATCCTATATAATTAAGAACTTTCTGACATTCCTTACATCGGTGCAACAGTTCCTTTCTGTGATTTTCAGGAGTACAGAATCACAGAAAGTGGGGTTTTTTTAACTTCTTGGTAAAGACTGAAGAAGAAACTGAATAAAATGAAGAAAATGCAGTATTTCCCCCTAAAAGGATGCTGCTTCCCCCTACAGAGCTTCTGAATATATCCTTTCATATCTGTTCTCTCTATCTCCCTACAGATTTAAGTTAAAGGAGCAGAATATTTGTCCTCAAAGTAACCTATATTTCTAATCCATATGAATGTTTTGATCTTTTTCCTCTAGACTACCAGGCTGGATAGCCCCACAGAATTCATACGGCTGCTGAAATGTATAGCGTGAACTGGATCAGGCCTTTGATTCCTGCCCAACAAATGTTCTGATAGCTCTCACAGTCAAGCTCTGCTTGCTCCTCTTTTTCCCATTTCAAGAGCCTCAAACACGCCAAAAGCCAATGCACTTCCTTTACCCTCACAATTGAGCACATTATGTTATTGCTCAGAAAAATGTGTAGTAAATGTTCCTTTAATGATGAAACCATGAGGATCTAAATTCACAAGGATGTCTGCCACCTGCATTCTCTGTTGCACACAGTGTTGTTCCCATTCTGTATTGTGCTGTACCATGTACAGTGGTGGTTCTGGGTGAAGATGTCTTTGTATGCAAAATATTTTCTAAATCTTTTCACATTCTTATACAGTGTGAATATATCTTTTCATATCTCTTCTCTCTATCTCCCTACAGATTTAAGTTAAAGGAGCAGAATATTTGTCCTCAAAGTAACCTATATTCTAATCCATATGAATGTTTTGATCTTTTTCCTCTAGACTACCAGGCTGGATAGCCCCACAGAATTCATACGGCTGCTGAAATGTATAGCACATTACGTTATTGCCATTTATAAGCAGGTAATACAAACATAAACATCAGCAATCAAAACGGGCAACCAGAACCTTTCAGCCTCCAAATCCCAAATACCTTCAAAGCATACAGTGAATTTTGGGAAATGCAGTACATTTTCAGTATCACAGTAAAAATTACTCCCATTCATTCTTTTCCTAGGAGCATACAAGCCACACTTACTACCCATGGGAAAGTGGTATCTAGCTGCATCGTGACCAGAGATCCCACACAGCAATATTTCACAAACGCTAAGGGCTGCTGAGCACGGTACAGAATTAGAGGGAAGGCTTTGTGGGCTAAAGACTCCCTTTGAATTGGCTCAAACTGCTCTTTCAGAAGTAAACTGTAGCTGTGTTGAAGTATTTGAGGGCAGAATTTAACCTCTTTTTTCCTAAATTAAATTCTAGGTATAAAAGGCCCAGTAAACATTTCAGCAACACCCACCAGAGTGTTCTAGCACAAGTGAGTTCAGCAAAGACTTTGCATATGCAGTTCTCTTCATGAACACACTTTGGTCACATTTTTAAGTGCTGTGCCAAATCGAGACTTGCAAGGGTAGCAACTATTTCTGCTTTATAATGAATTTGCATCTTTCCTCTCTTCACCTTCTCCTACTTTATGAAAACCTCAAAAATGAAATTGAACTCTACTTAAACTTGCCCTACATGTCCAAACAATAGGTTATTGGAAAAAGAAGGCCAAAATGGCCAAGTTCTACAGCTGTACCAGCATCAGTCTCAAAGACTCTCGGATAATTACATGAAGTTAGAACTGCCATGGATTTATGAAGATCAATAAAATATGATTGTGTCAGCGCAAGAAATAACTAAACACTGGCCAATCTCCCTGGCCACAAGGTTTTTAAATTTCAGTAGGAATGCTGGCTTGGTATGCACCCCCACTAAACTGTGCCATAAAACAGCAGAATAGGCATAAAATAATGGAATTCAAATATAGGTATGGGAGGGCCAAGGCTAAAGCTAAAAGAATTGATTTTATTTTACAGCCCACAATAACTACAGCAAACTTTTTCAGGTAAAGCTGGACGTAGCTTCCTATCATGAAGACCTCACCTTCAGATTATTTATGCCTGCCTGGGGAAAAAAATGTGATTCACTGACATCTCTGGGTCATCCCCTGAAGCATGCAGAATTTTTGTCTGTGTAAAGAGCAGAACAATAACTGTAAATTTGCATTTAAGAAGCACAATGTAATAAGAGTTTACACTTATATTTGATGTGAGCTGTGTGTGCTTATTGCTTCTCAAACTCAAGCCACATTTCAGTCTCTCAGAGACAGATCATAAAATCTAAGTGAACATTTAGTTTGTACATCTCCTAAATGTGTCTTGCACATCATATAAAAATAAAATAAAATATTCCCCAGCTCTTAGAGGGGAATGCATACATCAGAGGATAGATGACTAGTCCTCTGCTGTTATCCACTACAATAGGAGGAGGTGGAAGCCAGTCTTCCTGCAGGCTGAAAAATCCTTCTCTCCGGACTTCTGCAGAATCTGTAACAATGCTGGCAAAACTTACTGCTGCTGTTGCAAATGGCCGGGGACTTTTGGGCCAACTAAACTCTCAGGTCCAAGATCAGAGAAAAATCTTAACATGCACCTTTTTCAGTTCA
Source organism: Apaloderma vittatum (assembly GCF_000703405.1). Taxonomy (NCBI): domain Eukaryota; kingdom Metazoa; phylum Chordata; class Aves; order Trogoniformes; family Trogonidae; genus Apaloderma; species Apaloderma vittatum. Next base: position 17,741 of record NW_009700851.1, read on the forward strand.
CCCATCTGTAGGGCACCACTTGTATACATTGTTACTGTTAAGCAAATGTTTCATCCCAGTTCTAAATAAGGGAAGTCTTCCATAACTGAAGCCTAGGGATACAACCCCAGATATTCCAAAGCATCAAGTCTGGTTCAGGTTTTTTGCTGGCTTTGGTGGCGATGGTGATTTCTTTCATTGTTTTGTTTGTACTCCCATCCACCCTCTCACTGATGGTTTTGTTAGTCTGGAAAAGATAAATTTTTTTTTTTTCAAATTATATGCGGAGAGGGAGACTCAGACACTTTGCAAGCTAAGAATAACAGGTTTTTAAAATCCAGCTTTTTAAACATCACTATTTCTGCAGAACAAACAAAACACACCAGTGGTCATAAAATAGTAGATGCTGAAAAGCACTGATTGTATTAAAAGATCTATAATTTCTATTTTCAACCAGATACTTACTCTACAGGAAACTTCAGCATGAATTACAACATCAGAGGCACAGCCACTGTATGTGGACTCTGTATAAATACATGTGTTATACAACATCTCTCAATAATCTTTCTGCTTAAAAGTTCATGAAGATACACTCCCAGTAAAGGCTGCTATTATATTTGTGCAGTACAATAATAATATTCCACATCTTACAATGCTCCTTTTCTGAGGAGGATAAACTTTTTAAGCAAAGAATGACAGCAGTGCGCAAAACTGATTGCTTTGGAAATCTTTCTTCTGACTAGTGATTAATGAATCTGTATTGTTATTCTCAAAGTTTAATTACAGGAAAAATAATTCTGCAGTTTGTGAAACACCATCATTCTCTCCAAGCACTCAATAGTAAAACCAAAAAGACTTGGACATAATCCCTCCAAATCGTTGAAGTGCCAGCCAGCAGAAATCTCAGACAGTATTTGTCCATCCTTCAGAAACAGAATCACAGAATGTTAGGGGTTGGAAGGGACCTCTGAAGATCATCTAGTCCAACCTTCATCCCAGCATACCTAACCACTACACCATAGCCTCAAGTGCTAGATCTACTTGTTTTTAAACACCTCCAAGGTTGGTGACTCCACCACCTCCCTGGGCAGCCTGTTCCAGTGCCTCACCACTCGTTCAGTAAAGAACTTCCCCCGAATATCCAATCTAAACTTACCCTGACGCAACTTGAGGCCATTTCCCCTTGTCCTGTCATTAGTAGTTAGAGAGAAGAGACCAGCACCAGCCTCACTACAGCCTCCTTTTAGGTAGTTGTAGAGGGCAATAAGGTCTCCTCTCAGCCTCCTCTTCTCCAGACTAAACAAACCCAGCTCCCTCAGCCGCTCTTCATAGGGCATGTTTTCCAGACCTCTCACAAGCCTTGTTGCCCTTCTCTGCACCCGCTCCAGCACCTCGATGTCCTTCTTGTACTGTGGTGACCAAAACTGGACACAGTACTCGAGGTGCGGTCTCACGAGTGCCGAGTACCAAACATCAAATTAGAATCATTACACATAGCTACGGAAGGAGACTTTTCAAAGTATTTGTCCATCCTTCAGAAACACTTGTTTAGGAAAGAAACTTATTACATTGAACTATAAAGGGTGGTAGTTTGGAATCTGCCTTATAAACAGCCGAGAGACAGTCCATCCCTCTACTGTTGCAAGCCTGAGCAATAAGAGGAATGTCGGTAAAGGCAAAATCTACAGCAGTTCCAAATGAAGCCTTATTGTCTCTGCACTAACCAGAACCCTCAGTCAATTCTAATCAGGATTTTTTTCCAGACAGACACAGGTTATTTGATTGAAAGCCTGACTGGGATTTAAAATCTTAAATTAGAGAATTCAAGGATGAAAATGAAGAGAGAAATTACAGCCATGAATTTGGTGAAGCAAGCGGAAACCTGAAAGATAACTAGGCTACTGCAGAAAAAAAAAGCAACTCATACACTCTAAGACACAAACGACATGTTTTTAACTTTGGCAATATAGTCACTCTTTCAAAACCACCTTCCTATTTGTAAAATTAGTATTTTACCTTACTTCTACAAGGTCTTCCAAGAATAAGAATACTAATGAATATAAAGGGCATAGCTATGATGATCTAGCTGAGAGGCGTCCCTGCCCATGACAGGGAGGTTGGATTAAAGTGATCTCTAAGGTCCCTGCCAGTCTAGGCCATTCTATGATTCCAGGAAAAACTGACAAAGCTAGAAGACAAGCATGGCTTGCAAACAGCAATGGAGAAGTAGAGTGTACAAACTGCCTGCTGAGGAGTGATGAGAATCAAAAGTCTGGGACTGAACCTCAGAGAGCACCTCAAGAAAGTTAGGAACACAAGTTGGATTCCAGCTTGCAGTACACCGCAGCGTTAAAGGATTGAAATTAGTCCAAGGAGCTGAAACAACACAAATTAATATCCAGGAAAAAAACAAAACAAAACAAAACCTAAAAAACCACAAACAACAAAACAAAACAAACAAACAAACAAACCCCAACAAAACACCACAACCACACACACACCAAAACAAAACAAAAACCACAAGTAAGTACAAAGTTTGGCCCTGATATGGCAGAACTGCCAATCCTCGGGCATCTCAGCTGAGGCAGGGTATAAATCTGCCTCCTTTTGAACACCAGACCACTTTTCATGGCTAGCTCAAGAGGCTGACAAAAGATAACGGTAGTTCCTTTTCTCCATTCAGGCTGTCAAGTCTACTACAGGAAGAACCATTTTGCAGGTCTTTTATGCTATTCTAGAGAACAGCTCAGAACTGAAACAAAATCAGTATTACATGGACATTTCTTGCAGAGTTGCTAATCGTGCATGCAACTAAATAGAGGCTTAAGAAGCCAAGCCTATTAAGTCAAAAACCAAACAGAATAACAGGCTAAGCAAAAACAGATAAACGAGCTTTCAAACACAGCATAATAAAACAAAAAAACTCTTTGCTACTGTAGAAACTCAGACTGTTGTAAATGTCCTCCTTATCTTCTGTGGCACATTATACTTGGGGCTGCTGCTATTTTACCACGTGCCTGAAGGCTGTCACGAGGAAGAGCATCACTGGTGGCCTGCGGTGAACAGAGCATGTGGAACAGACACCATGACACAACTGCTTCTCATCCCAGAAAACACTTGAATGACCTAGGTAGTCCCTTCTAGCCATGCAGTCCTAGGAAAGAAATTGTTACGACAACTTACTACTATCATTATTTTATTTGTCCATCGGAAAGATGGAAATGCCTCCAACAGCTTGCAGTACTAGAAGTGAAATGAGAAGGTTTGGAAAGGGTAAATATATTAACATTAGCAGAACCGGAAGCTATTAAGTTTTTGCTTAGCTTCATGTTTTTGCTTTTCTATCATTGAACGCAAACATGAAAAGCTGTGTACTTCCACAGTATATAACTACACATTTCAATTTTCAAGTCTTGTATAATAAACTACAAAACATTGCATTTCATATATTTTATTCATAAAAAAAGTTTTTAAAGAAAATGAATAACAGATGCATTTAAAAGTAAATGGAAACCAGAGCTGATGATAATCTATAATGGTGATTCACCGTACTAATTTTCTTTGTTTTGAGACTACAAGTTAGATGAGTATATATATGTTTAAATATGAAGCAGTCATAAATTGTGTTGATATTGAGGTCAGGTTTCTGCAATACACCAAATGCTAAGCTTCTAGTCTGTAAATGCCTTCACTGCAAATAAACCATAAATCTATTAACTTTACAGCAGCTGCAATCTGGAAAATGTGCTCTCTTTTAATTTAGTTGCCTCATGAATATCATATTAACCAAGAAACAACCTGAATGAGAAACATGCTATAAAGTTAAAAAAAACAACAAAAAAACCCAACACATAACCAGATGATCAAGACAACTGTTTTGTTCAGCCGTTCCCTCTTTCCTGCCCTCAAACACAAATAAAGTTTCTACAAGACTGGTCTGTTCTTCTAGGGCTTACAGTACATAGTCAAATTATTGGTAAGTCTCAGAGATCACTAGAAAGTTCATTTCTCACCCTAAGTTAAATTTTTTATCTTGTTCTGATTAAAAGTAAATAGCCATTGTTTGCTGTAGGGTATGAAATAGAAACTATGTGTATATATATACAGACATATAAACTCCAAAACCAAGTACTTTTCAATTATGTTTATACATCCTAACATAACAATTTTAATCTAAAAGTCAAAATTAAAAACCTGAAATGAGATATTTTATCATCACCAAAATAAGAAACTCAAAATTACTTGTTACGACACTTCCAAGTTGAAATATTTGATGAGAGTATGTCAACTTTGACATAGTTTTCTAATTTCAACTAGTTGCTTCTTTGTACATTTTATTTTGGCTAAGCCTAAATAATACCTGGCAGTATTAAACAGAAGTCAGGTATTCTACTTTTTCAGAGGTTTGATGTTGTCCTAAGAGTATTTATAATGCTCAGAGGTTTAAAAATACTACATTCATTCTCCTTATAATTTTATTTTTGCCTCTCTTGCTTCTTCCAAACTGTAGTCTCTCTTTTTAAATCTCATTGACTAACGAGAGCAGGTCTGATCCATCTGACCTAGAGCATGGCCACATGAATTACCGAAACAGTAAAAGTGAGAAGGAAGCAACCTCCAAAGCAGGCAGGAAGAGCAATGAGGAGATGCAGGACTGGAGAGAAGAGCCTAGGAACTCTGAAACTTGTCCTGCCACAAAAGGACTCCTAGCTGAGGGCGCTGGATTTGCGTCTCAGGGTAACTGAGGTTGAATTGCAAATACATACTGTCTAGCTTGCAGATTCAAAAGAGGAGTCACATACAGCCACATAGAAAAGCAGAAACATGCAGCTGGAGAGTATCACAGAGCACCTACAGAAATAAAGGCTCATACTGGTTCCCAATTCTCTAGGAAGGCCAAAAGGGCATTTTCCAATGGAGTTTTGTTCAACTGCTGATTCATCCAAGGAAGAACCTGGAAAGTGATCAACCCCCTTCTCTTTAACACTTCACCCTTCAAAAAACATTCAATTAAAGAATACCAGGTTGGAAGGGACCTCAGGAATAAGTTGGTCCAGTCTTTCTTGGAAAAAGCACGGTCTAGATAAGACAGCCCAGCACCTTGTCCAGACAAATCCTAAAACTGTCCAATGTTGAGGATTCCTCTGCTTCCCTAGGGAGATTATTCCAACAGCTGATTCTCCTTGTTGTGAAAAATGTTCCTCTTTTGTCTAATCAGAATCACCCAAGGAGTAACTTGTACCCATTACTCCTTGTCTTCTACATGTAACTCCTTGTAAAAAGGGAGTCTCCCATCTTCTTCATAGCCACCCTTTAAATACTGGATCTATACTGGGCCTGTAATTTCCTGGGTCCTCCTTTAAGCCCCTCTTGTAGATGGGGGCTTCTTCCAGTCCTCTGGGACATAGAATCATAGAATCATAAAGGTTGGAAAGGATCTTTAAGATCACCAAGTCCAACCTACAGCCCTACACCACCCTAACACTAAACCAACTCCTGAAGTGCCACATCCAACCCTTTTTTAAACTCGTCCAGAGATGGTGACTCCACCACCTCGTTTGGCAACCCATTCCAATGCTTCGCCACCCTTTTGGTGAAAAAGTTTTTCCTAATATCCAATCTAAACTTCTCCTGGTGCAACCTGAACCCATTCCCTCTTGTCCCGTCACTATTCACTAGAGAGGTGAGGCCAACACCTGTCTCACTATAGCTGCCTTTCAGGGAGTTGTAGAGAGCAATAAGGTCTCCCCTCAGCCTCCTCTTCTCCAGCTGAACAGCCCCAGCTCCATCAGCCTCTCTTCATAAGACTTACCCTTAACTCCATAACTTCGCAAAGCCTATGAAGAATGGCCTCACGATATCAGCTAGCTCTCTTAACACTCTCGGGTAGAAAACATCTGGGCCCACCAACTTGTGATGGTCCCATACCATCTCTGCTTTCACTGACAGTCAGTCTGTGAACCAATCTGGATTTTTGTTCCCAAAGCCTGGGGCCCAACAGTGCTGGTAAAGGTAGAGGTGAAGAAAGCATCAAGATCCTCTGCCTTTTCAGCATTGTTGATGACTATGAAGTTACAATGGATGAGACTTGCCTTTTACAATAAGCCTAATAACAACTGTTGTGAAAAGTTGTAATTATTAGGCCCAGATGCAGTATCACCCATTTTATATTTGCAGGATTCACAAGGCAGAAAAAAAGGTAATGCTTGAATAGAAACAAAAAATACAACTAGAAGTGCTTATTACTGGATAATCACTGCATCCTATTCTGCTACTAAATGCAGATGAAACTTCCAGCAGAATCTGCTCTACGAACTACAGCAGGTAAGAAAAGCTGCAGTAAAAACTATAAATGGCATTGCATGCCTACAACATAAGCAGCCCTTCAACACAGCTCAATTACACCTATAAAGAAAAGGACCAGAGCTCCAAGCATCAACTGTGAAACAACATACACTTCAAACATTATCAGAGAAAGTTTAAATGGAAAGTTTTATATATTCCATTTGCAGAACTCTCCCTATTCAAGTCAAGGATTTTTCACTCAATGAAATGACATGGGGTAAGTGATGTCCGAAATAGTCACTATGAGAATATCTTTAGAGAAAATACAGTTATCTGCTTCTAATGGAAACTAGGTAGTGTTCATATTAAAAGATAAGAGTTCTAAACCAAGTAAGAACAAAATCTAATTCTAAAAGCCTTACTTCATAAGAATTCTAATTAAAGCAGCAGTTTAAATGTCTTTACCTTGTCCACAGCCACAGAAAATGTATGTTAAAATCACATTAAAGCCAAATATATCATTGACAAATGAGAGGCAGATGCCCCAAGCTAAGAGAGCACTTGAATTCATGCTATATTTGATCTAGCTGCGGACTTCAAGGTACACCCTTGAAGCTACCCACACAGAATGAATCAAGATAGCTGGGGGAGACCTTGAAAGGTCACACTGTCCAGCCATTTGCTCCTAGGCAGGAACAGCTGCCTTTCTGGACAGAATGACATGTCGGACATATGTTTATCTAACCTGTTTCAATGACGAAGACTACTCAGACATAATCTACTCTCCTAGTCTTAACATTTAGAAGTCTGCTTTGCTGCGGTTTAAGTCATTTCTTGTTGTTGAGAACAAGTTATTCCCTTCTTCTCTGTAGAAGCCTTTTACACACTTGAAGATTGTTACCGTGTCATCTCTTAGTTTTATTCTCTCCAGCAGCGTTCTTTCCTCTTTTTCTTCATATGACACTTCTCAATAAGTCCACATATTTCTTAAACTACAGTGTGTGAAACTGAACATTCCTATTGAGACCTTAACATTGTTGAGTAGAGCAGATGCATCACTCTTGCCATGTCTTGTATCTATCTTCGAATTAATCCTTCTATCTCTCTTGATATATCATCCCATCGAGTTGTTTTCTACTTTTGAAACTGTGTTCTACTCAAGTGTCAAGTCCATCTCTGGATCTGGCCTAAGAACCTGTTCCATTTGCCCATTTCAGAAGAAAATAAACGTTAGGCCAAATCCAAGTTAGAAAACACACTCCTACGCCCTGCCCTTTGGTCAAGGGAAATGAAAACGTTACACAAGGTCTTTCAGACACAGAATTTACAAGGACGCTTAGCACAACTGATTGCTCAATGCTGACTGCAAGGAGGGCTAACTGAAGCTATGTCTGTTAGTTGGATCAGGAAAAAGAAAAGAGGAGGAAGAGAAGGAAGTGTTCCATGATGAGACACAGCATCCAGCACTCACAAACATTACCTCAGCGCAATGTTTTATGCTCATTTATCAGAAGCCACAAACAAAAACAAAACCCATGTGCACTTAGCATGGGTTCTCTGCACACTTTGCCATGGAAAGTAACATCCTGGGTTCTTCCAGTTCCTGCTGTGATTATGCAATTCTCCAGTTTAGTAAATATGACATCTGCCGACTGCACCGCATTAAAATTCCCAGCTCAGCCCTCAAACCAAATAGTTGGATAAAATTTCACGCTGATGGCAAACTTGCAACATTTCCTTGTACCGGACGGGAAATGCTCCTGTTAAGTTACCTCTTGTTTGCTCTGTACAGAGCCCCCAGAACACGCGTACTTTAGCTATGGCCTTCTTAAGTTGCTTTGGTATTAGTTTTCCTTAGGAAGCATGAACCACACAAGGAATTTAAAATACACTCACATGTTCCCAGTTTAAGGGAGTGCATCCTCAAGCGCTGAAACTGGGGCTGCTACAGAGTTCTCTTTTTAACAGTGCTTTCAAGGCTACTGGCAGCCCAATGAAACTGCAGTGACTTTTATCAAAAACAGAGTCAAGTTATGGTTTTATTTTTATTTCTTCTAATAAGTATTTTTTATTTCTTCTAATAAGATATGTTTAGGTCCTTTATGGAGAAAATTAGCAGGATTCGACTGAGCGTGCTTCTTGTGTGAAAGCTGTCTTTACCATAATTTAAACAAAAGCAACTTTTCGAGCATCGCTGCACAGTATCCTGCAGGAAACACGAGCTGAGGTCTGTGCAGGTCCAGGGACATGCAGTGCTGCTCCACCAAAAATGCGTCAAAAAGTCTTCAATGAAAATGTTAACTCATCATAGGCCTGTGACTTTTTTCCTCAGTGTTTCTCTCTCATCACTTGATACTATGAATTTCCTCATCTACCTCCTTCTCAGTCTCAGGAGTCTCTTGCCCTTAAGGAAACTGCCCTCCTAAACTGCATTTTTTTATGGAGGAATCTGGTATTCAGAATGGCAGTAGATACTGTCCCAGCATTTTTCTCTAAATGGCCTGCATGTGTTGCTAATAAATTGTTGCCCAGAACTTTTCAAACAGTAAAGAACTTTTCCTCATTTTCTACATTTGTTTACAGTGTAGTGAGCTAGTTTCCCTGTTATTTATCATCAAGTTAAGCGTCAGACAAAACCTAGCGTCTGAGTCAAGTGTTTGCTGGGTTTTAAGTGACTGCATAAGGATGTAAACTACGAAGAGGAATATTTATAGCCAAACAAAAACACTGTTTTCCCCAAGAAATTTCTATGAACTGTGAGTGTCGATCTTACTCTTAATATGTGCAAATGAGTATCTGACTTATAATAGTCTTAGTTTACTCAGTATTTACTAGCAATATTTCAAACCACCCTTTCAGAGGAAATGACAATGACAAAAAACAAATAAAAGGAAGAATCAGGATGAAAGTTAAAAAAAAAAAGTCTTCTTTAGAGAGACTTCTTAGTAAATTACCTATGATATATAAATAAGATTTACTCTCAAATATCACTGGGATTCTCCAATCCAATTGTTCCATTTACATATTATGTACAGAAAAAAAAAAGTAATTCTGAGTCCAGAGAAAAAAATACCTGACATACATGTTGCCTAATATTGCCTTTCTTTTGATACTTCTGAGATAAAAGCTGAAGGTCCTAATATGTAATGAGGAAAGTTTGGTTTCACTTTGACTGTTTTTTCTTTAAACAGAGTAAAGCTCAGGCAATACAGAAAATGTCACTATTTCAGCAGTAGATAAATGCTAGATAAATACTCCTTAATAGTAAAAATAATTTTGCCCCCCCTCTGAATGCGGATGCCTGGAGACAGCAGCAGTCCAATGAATAGAAATTAAACCAGGATTCTGGAATACGCTTTGACAGAAGAAAAATTACAATAACAGCTTCCTAATTCTGACTTATGGCGTTTGCAAAATAATGTTACATTTTCAAGGCTTCTTCAGCAGGCAGGGGGCCCTCACTTAAATAACTGGGAGCCTTATGTGTTGCACGAGCTTTCAAAAGACCATTTGCTTCAGTTCACTAAATTCATGTCACATTCAGTTTGGTTACTGTAAAACACACATGCATGCAAACCCTTATGTTTAAGAACCTTCATCCGTGATTTATAGCAGTTTTGTCAGCAAAAATTAATATCTGACCGGGCAGAGGGAAGGATGGATGGAGCGGATAGGATGGACGGATGGATGGATGGATGGAACAAATGGGATGGATGGATGGAAGGAATGCTCCCGGGCAGAGCCGCATCCCGTCCGGCGGCCGCTGTGCCCTCTAGCGGGGAAAGCCCCACTCCTCCCAGCACAGAGTCACCCGCTCACACCTCAGTCACAAAAAAATCTGAATTTTTAAAAACACCCAGAGGCAGCCAGACAAGTTCCAGCATGCAGAGACAAATTATTTGGCTTGAATTGATACGACCCGATTTTAACCCAGGAAGATAATTCTGAAGGGCTGGCAAAACAAAAACAAACAAACAAACCAACAAAAAAACAACAAAAAACCAACAAAAAACAGCTTTTTTTTTTTTTCCATCTCTGTTGGAATCATAGCATAGAGAGCCCTTTGGTAGAATCCTCAGAAATCCTCTCCTGGCTGCAGCTCTGCCAGGTAATACTGAACGCTTCCATTTCTTGATAATTATTTTATTCAGTTTCAATAAGATGTTTTGTTACGGAGTATTCGAAGAATATGTCAAAACAGCCTCCCTTTAAGATTTGACAGCTACTTCAAAGATTTATTTTCTGCCTTATTCTTTAAAGGTTTTACCCAAGCTGATCTAAAGGTATACAGTAGACGCTAAATACACAAGAACTTGAAAAAGCACTCTTCATTTTGACTCACAGAACCTGAAGTTGAATTTCCTTGGCTTTACATAATTATCTTCTTCCTGATTAGACATAATCCCTCACTGCATTTTCTTTCCAAAGAGCAGTATTAGAAATGAAATTAAAAAAAAAAAGATGAAAACATGTTAAAGACAACTCCAATAATGTTAATGACATTTAATTATTGCTGTCACAATAAAGACTTTTTTATCCAAGAAGGAAGGAAAAGATGCCAAAGTTAAAAATATCTAGCTGTCATCAGACTGTCCGTATTTCTAGCTGAATAAAACAATCACTTGGCATATTTTCTTCAGAATGTATTAAATATCAAAATAATATTTGCCTTATTATAAACTCCTTCATATCACATTTAGGAAGACACAAGACATTAATATGTGATTTAAGGATAAGTGAGCTGATGGTATATCTTCTATTTAGCACCTCCTGGTGCAGACATTGATGATTACTACAACTTAATAGCCTAAATCAGTGATGTGCAGTCATTATTTGCCTGCTGATAAGTTATATTGCATTTACTCAGCACTAATATTTTCTTTTCTAGATTCCATGGCTGGAAGATGTGAGCTCAGTCCACACAACATTTCTTCTCCTAATCTCAACACTACACTTTATTTTTCCTTACAACTAACATTAACAAACACCAACATTTGTTGCCTGCAGCGCTAAGAGCTACAACATGATTTCTGCAACACCACATGAAAAGTCTCCTCCTGGTTTCTCCGTCTGGCCCCAAGTGACATGTGAGCCTCAGCAACCTGCTGAGCTACCTTGTCATTTAGCAATTCCCAAACTCAGCGGTAGGCCCCCGCCTGGGAAAATCCCTGCTCCGTCTGGCACATTATCTCACCGGACATTTCAAAAAACTCCCCAGTCTCTCTTGTTCGGGTCAGTTACGCTGTGACCATAGAACTCTTCACATTTGTAGCAAGCCTTTTAGAAAAGTAAGAAGGGCAGGTCTGTTGCACCCAGGGAAGCCAGTCACACGTTTCATCCGGTAACAATCTGTCTAGTATTTCGAATACAAAGGCAGGGCTTTTGAAAATATCTATAAACTGGAAGCTGCTGCTGCTGCAGCAGCAAGGTCCCCTGCTACACAGAACTCACGACTTCACTCACTTGTTCCTTAAATATCTATCCAGAAACGCACCAAGGTTTCCTTTAACAGCTTTCCCCTCCACAGCACAGGAATGCGGGATGCAGAGGCTTTAGCGTTCAAAGGCGAACCCCACGCTGGGGGAAACAGTGGCCCAAGAGAAAGCACTACAGGTGCTGCGTGTCCCGCACGAACAGGTGTTTCTGAGAAGGGCTGACAAGAGCAGCCTAATCCTATCACAAGCCAACTTAGTCAAC
>NW_009700852.1:0-1391 GCF_000703405.1 Apaloderma vittatum
CGTGGTTGCAGATGTTGTCTCCCCATGGCCTCGTCTCACATTCGGTGAGGGACCCTTCTGTCCCTGTGCAGTTCACATCGCTCAGCCAGATCCGGCCTTTCCCTTCCCCATATTTTGACTCTCGAGGGGCTGACAGAGCCGTCCCACAGCCCAGCTGCCGGCACACAACCTTCGCCTCCCGTAAATCCCAGTGGTCATCACAGACGGTCCCCCACGCATCCTTGTGAAGCACCTCGACTCTCCCAGAGCAGCGGTTGGGGCCACCCACCAGACGTATCTCAAGTTGGGTGGTGTTTACACCTTCTGGAGAAAGCAGATAGGCCAAGGTGAAGAAAGCAAATGCAAGCAAAGGGTCTTACTCCTTGGTGAGGCTGTCTTTATTGCCAAACCGGGAGGAGAAAAAGCCCACGGGAACTCTAGCGTCCCAGATCTTTGGTGGTTGGGATGTGGGTTTCGAGCTGGGAATGGCCGAAGCTGCAGGTGTTAGAGGGACGAGAAATCTGTTTTGAAATGAAAATCACAGAGTTCATTTTTCAGCTGTGAAGGGAGAGGTGCAGCCCTGCAAAACCTCACCCCGGTATTCAGGTTCTGGGTAAGATTCCCCATAGTTAAGGCCAGTGACTCCAAGTAAATGCTCCTACCAGGACTGGAAGCCAGGACAAGAGGATTGAAACATTCCTACCCCCCCCCAAGGGAAAGGGTGGGTTTGCTCATCCATTGGCTGCTGTAGACCTACACACACTCAGCCCTTGGGAGTGGAAAGCACCTACTCAGTCCTGTTCCTGTTGTGGAACCCACAAAAACACACAATCTCTCTCAAAATGTGGGTCTGGCTGCCAAACCTCCCACCACAACAATTTGTCACCCTAATATCAAATCCCAAATCTCTCCAGATCCCGCTGTCCCGTGGCATGGATCTGGGGTGACCAAAAAGTGCCAGGGTCTGAAAGCCTGAAGCCCCTTCACACTGGTTCATAGAGCCAAGGGCACACCAGGCATTCCTCCATCTCACAGGGCTCAGCATCCAGGACATCCCAACTTCTGGTGCAACTTTGCTAAAATGAGACGTGGTTTTGTCAATGTTTTGGGCTAGTCCTCTCCTTTCACCCAGTAGGTACCAGCTGCACCTCATGGAGCCTGCAGGAGACCAGATATAGCATCATTCTGCAGGACATTTCATGCTCCCCTCCCTGCCATGAATACTGACCTGTCAGCAAGACTCCTGCAAGGGAAGCTGAAAGAGAAGAAACATGAGACATCAGAAAATTGGTTCAGCCAGATAATGCGAAAATATCATAAGAGAGAAGTTGGGATTCTTCTTGTCTGACATGAAAGTCAGTATCCAAACAGGTTATTAGACTGGATAAGGTGAGGAGAGGAGAGGAGAGGAG
>NW_009700852.1:1507-6896 GCF_000703405.1 Apaloderma vittatum
AGAGGAGAGGAGAGGAGAGGAGAGGAGAGGAGAGGAGAGGAGAGGAGAGGAGAGATGATGTGCTAGAGAGCAGCCCCACGGAAAAGGACTTGGGGGTACTGGTGGATGAAAAGCTCTGGTGAGACCTCATCTGGAGCACTGTGTCCAGCTCTGGAGCCCTCAACACCAGGATGTGAAACTATTGGAGCAGGTTCAGAGGAGGCCACAAAGATGATAAGAGGGCTGGAGCACTTCTCCTATGAAGACAGGCTGACAGAGTTGGTGTTGTTCAGCCTGGAGAAGAGGAAGCTCCAGGGAGACTTTTCCTGAGACTTTTCAGTACTTAAACGGGGCTTAAAAGAAAGAGGAGAACATACTTTTCAGTTGGGGCTTGTTGTGATGGTAGGAGGGGCAATGGTTTTAAACTAAAAGAGAGAAGATTCAGACTAATGAAGACATTTTTTACAGTGAGAATGTTGAAACACTGGCACAGGTTGCCCAGAGGGGTGGTGGAGGTCCCATCCCTGGAGACATCCAAGGTCAGGTTGGAAGGGCTCTGAGCAGAAAGATGTCCCTGCTCATGGCAGGGGAGGTTGGACCAAGTGACTTTTAATGGCCCCTTCCACCCCAAACCATTCCGTGATTCTATGATAGAGGTCAACGCAAACTCTGTGAGGGAAAGCCTGTGGAAAAACTCGCTGGGATCTGTTTTTCCTGGAAAACGAGGAGAAGGGGACTTTGTGCCCACTGTAGAAGGTCAAAGAAGAGCTGAACACAAACAACAATTTCTGCTCCTAAATGCAGCAGCCTGGCAAGAACCCAAGCATTGACCAACAGCTTCGGGCAAGGACAGAGCTGCCCAGGTATTTTTTTTCCATCTGCTTTTTTTATTTTATTTTGTTTTTGTTTTCGGCTACTTCTAAGGTTTATGGGCTGCAATGCCAAACTGCTATTTATCCGTCTTCTCCGTAAACTCCTGTTGTATTCCAATAACATATCACCCTGGGAACCTGAAGTGCCTACTCATGTACGCTCAGTGCCTCTGCCCATTGCCACCAGCTCTTGTCTCATCCATGATGCATGAGGGCAAAGGAAGATATAAGGAAAAGATTTTTTTATTATGAGGATGGTGAAACGCTAGAAGTTGCCCAGAGAGGTGGTGGAGGCCACATCCCTGGAAACATTCAAGGGGCTCTGAGCAACCTGAACTAGAATCAGAGAATCACAGAAATGTTCAGGTTGGAAAAGACCTTTCAGATCAGGGAGTTCAACCATTAACTCGGCACTGCCAAGCACTAAATCATGTCCCTGAGCACCACATCTACACAGCTTTTAAATCCCTGCAGGGATGGGGGCTCCACCACTGCCCTGGGCAGCCTGTTCCAGAGCTTGACAACCCTTTTGGGGAAGATTTTTTTCCTAATGTCCAATCTAAACCTCCCCTGGAGCAACTTGAGGCCATTTCCTCTTGTCATCTTGAATCTCTAGTTAAAGATGTCCCTGCTCACTGCAGGGGTTGGGCTAGATATCCTTTAAATGTCCCTCCCAACCCATTCTCTGATTCTGTGAACCCACACAGGCTAGAAATCCACAGCAGAGATACAAAGTCAGGGGACGTCATCTTGTGTGCTCCCATCTTTGCTCACGAGGCTTGGGATTCAGTTCCCAAATGAGACACCTCTCGAGGTGTCTGGGCATTGGTAGCAAGGTGGGGAAGCATCCAGGTCTTCCACCCGGGGCTGTCTAGTGATTGGAGGGGATCTGAGCCTTCATGCGCAGCTCTCAGATATGGATCAAACACCACCGATCGTATTTCAGTTTCTGGCAGTGTCACTTTGCTTTGTGCTGTGGGTTGTGGAAGAAGCAAGACTAGAAGAGAAGAACCAGTGGCAAAGAGATGCGAAGCCAAAAGCAAAGAGGCAAAAAGTAAAAGCCCACCTCACTTACCCCAGAGACAGGCCAGGAGGACAAACTTCATGTTGGTGGCAAAGATACTGTGTGCTCGTTGTGTCCACGGGAGAGCAGGGCAGGGAGGAGGCAAGACCCACATCCAGGCCATTGGCTATTTGAGAAGTCACCCTTGTCATGGCTCCTCCCCTTTGCCCCAAAAACTTCCCTCTGTGCCCTGTGGCAGATGCTCAGCAAGTACATAAAGCCAAACCTCTGTCGGGAAGAAACTCTTTGTGCCATGAGCAGCATGTAAGCTGCAGGATTGTGAAATTAGGCTGTTTCGGGAATTGGCCGAGCAAACAAATCCTTTCAGGACAGATGGTTCAGGACCATGAGCAGCAGGGATGGGGGGAGATGGTATTTTGCAAGTTGCTTTCTGGGACTGGTCCAGGCTTATCTAGGAAAACAGGTATGATCCCACTGCACTAATGCAGCACAAGAAGATGTAAGAAAACTTTTCCCACTGCTGAAAGCAGTGTATTTCAAAAATGGAAGTTCCATTCCCGTTTTTCTCCCATGCTCATCCCAAGAGAAGGGAAGTCTTGGTGAAATTTAGTTGTACATTTTTTACGTGTGTTTACAATCCAGTTATTTTTTTTGTTGGTGTAAGACCTCCTCCTGGACTTGACGAAGCCAGATGTGCAAGTGGCAGGATGCTCTGGATGGGACAGTCAGGCTCTGCCTGTCTCATAACAACCCTATGAGGATCAGTCACCCAGATACACACAGGGCTGAGCAGGGATGTGATGCTGCTGCTGTCACGGGTGGGATCTACCTCCTGCCAACTTCTCAATCTGGAAAATGCACTTAGATACCTTGTACGGTCAGCAGAAACCATCAGGCACTTCCAGGAAGCATTCAAGTGTCAGACTAAGACAACTGTACCGGAGATGTCTAAGGGGGAAGATGTCCCAGGGCTGGCTGAGGAGTTGGATATCCTGAAGGAAAGGCAATGGAGACACTGGGAGAATTGCACCACATCTCCCACCACACAGCAAAATCCCTGACCCCCTCTTTGCATTCGCACTAGCTCTTCAGACAAGGTTGGCGCGCTGGACCATTGCCCTGCATTATTTCCAGGAAGCTGGTACAAAATAGCTCAGCTGAAGACTTGGCAAATGTTTTTTACTTCTGAAGACACACCAGAATATCTTTCATCCCAGGGAGCACACATCAGATGGAGAAGAGTTTGTGCAGCTCTGAGGTGCTCCTCTGCTTAGACTGTAACAACCCAGGGACTACTTGCAATGCCACCTCCTTTGTCTTCCCCGTGCCAAGAAGGAAAGTGAAGATACCCTCAGAAGATGATAGACGAGGAGAGAACATCCCTGGCAGAAAAGAAGGGCAGAAGTAGGGCACAGCTCACAGGGAAGGTGAAGGAGGGAAGGGGTAGCAAGTCTTTTCTTCACAACAGCCAGTCCAGCAGATGAAAGGTGAAGGTGACGGGCCAGAAAATCCTGGCCTGAACAAAGACAAATCTCGGGCTACTGAGGGCCATGACCTTCTCAAAGACATGCATCAGTCCAGGTTTAATTTGTGTCCATATTAAATTCAGAATACAAGCTGAGGGTGGTGGGGGAGAGCATTGCATCCAGCTGAGAGCAGATGAATCATTGAATGCATTGAGTTGGAAGGGACCCTCAAAGGTCATCTAGCCCAACTCCCCTGCCATAAACAGGGGCATCTTCAACTAGATCAGGCTGCTCAGAGCCCTGTTCAACCTGATCTTGAATGTTTCCAGGGATGGGGCCTCCATCACCTCTCTGGGCAACCTGTACCCATGTTTCCTTGCCCTTAACAAAAAAAATAAATCTAGTCTGAATCTCCTCTCTTTTAATTTAAAATGATTACACTTATTCCTATTGCAAGAAGCCCAACATCCAAAGACTGTTCTCATCTGTTTGCTTTGTTTTTAGGTTTGTTTACTGAGGACATCTTCAATTTCTCTATCTCTGTCCTGTTTTCTATGCCCAGGTATCTGCTATTGTCTGCCTTTTAGCCAATATCCAGCAGGCCAACAGTTGGCCAACACCCTTCTTGAAAGTCCCTGATGTGCAGAAGAGACCTCAGCACCCCCAGGAAAAAAAAAAGACAACGATCACAGACATCTCGGTCACAGGAGGACCTCCAGTTCCAGAAGTCTCAGGTGAGGTTTGCTTCTTCACAACATCCATCACTTGTTGAGCCCTGGCCTGCTGTGCTTTGACGCTGATCCGTCAGTCCTTCCTGCTTGCGGGGAGTCTGGCGAGTAACTCCTGGGCTGTGTCTGCACAGCTGATCATGTCCTTGATCGTTAATCCCAACAAACCCATGTTCATTGATAACACTTGGAATGTTACATTCTGGGTGGCTACACATGGAAGTATTGGCTTTGTGTTCAACATTTCTCCAGGAGCTAATTTTAGAATGAATCCTCTAAAATTCATTGCAGTTCTTTCCTT
Organism: Apaloderma vittatum; assembly: GCF_000703405.1. Lineage (NCBI taxonomy): Eukaryota > Metazoa > Chordata > Aves > Trogoniformes > Trogonidae > Apaloderma > Apaloderma vittatum. The sequence goes on from NW_009700852.1 coordinate 5,878, forward strand.
CGCCCCTCCCTTCTTCGGGGGACACCTTCTTGCTCTTTACAACTACCTGAAAGGAGGTTGTAGAGAGGTGGGGTCAGTCTCTTCTTCCAAGGAACAAGTGATAGGGCAAGAAGAAAAAGCCTCAAGTTGCTCCAGGGAAGCTTTAGGTTGGACATTAGGAAAAATTTCTTCACTGAAAGAGTTGTCAAGCTCTGCCACAGGCTGTCCAGGGCAGTCATGGAGTCACCATCCCTGGAGGGATTTAAAAACCATGTAAATGTGGTGCTCAGGGACTGGGTTAAATGGTGGCCCTGGCAGTTCTGGGTTAATGGTTGGACTCGATGATCTCAAAGGTCTTTTCCAACCTACACAACTCTCTGATTCTAATATTGTTTATCTCACCATTTTTGCTAGAACTGGTAGCACACCCAAAAACATAGTTGCCTTCAAGTAGTCCTCTTTGTCTTCCCAGCTGCTCTCCTCTTTGATGAGCAGCCCCAGGAGAACAATTCAGCTGGCTGCAGCTCCCAAACAAAACATCCTGGCCAGTGGATGTGAGGCGAGATGTGTTTCATCTGCGTGCTCTCAGGCACGCGCTAATCAACTCTGCCTGCAGAAGCAGGATGTGTTGGAGGGCAGGGAGGTGGGTCGCAGAATCATAGAACAGTTTTGGTTGGAAGAGACCTTAAAAATCATTGAGTCCAACCTTTGTCCTAGCCCTATGAATACCACTACGCCATGTCCCTCAGCACAACATCTACCTGTCTCTTAAATACCTCCGCCCCCACACCCGCCTCTCTGGGCAGCCTGTTCCAATGACCGACAGCCCTTTCAGTAAAGAAATGCTTCCTAATATCCAACTTGAACCTCCCCTGGCACAGCTTAAGGCTGTTTCCCCTTGTCTTATGACTCACCACTAGTGAGAACAGATCAACCCCCACCTTGCTCCACCTTTCTTTCAAGGAGTTGTAGAGAATGAGAAGGTTTCCCCTCAGTCTCCTCTTCTCCAGGCTAAACAGCCCCAGATCCCTCAGCCATTC
>NW_009700852.1:7229-10683 GCF_000703405.1 Apaloderma vittatum
GGGCAGGATCCAGCATTTGGCTTTACTGAAACTCATGTGATTGGCGTTCCACCCAGCTTGGTGTCATCTGCAGACTTACTAAGTGTGCACTCTATCCCCTCAAATCATTGATGAAGATGTTAAACAGGAGCAGTCCCAGCATTGAGCCCTGAGGGACACTACTCGTGACCGGCTGACAACTGGATTTAACTCCATTCACCACAACTCTTTGGCTTGACCATTCACAGAATCACAGAATCACAGGATGTCAGGGGTTGGAAGGGACCTCTGAAGATCATCTAGTCCAACCTTCATCCCAGCACACCTAACCACTACACCACAGCCTCAAGTGCTAGATCTACTTTTTTTTAAACACCTCCAGGATTGGTGACTCCACCACCTCCCTGGGCAGCCTGTTCCAGTGCCTCACCACTGGTTCAGTAAAGAACTTCCTCCGAATATCCCATCTAAACTTACCCTGACGCAACTTGAGGCCGGTTCCCCTTGTCCTGTCGTTAGTAATTAGAGAGAAGAGACCAGCACCAGCCTCACTACAGCCTCCTTTTAGGTAGTTGTAGAGGGCAATAAGGTCTCCTCTCAGCCTCTTCTTCTCCAGACTAAACAAACCCAGTTCTTTCACTCAGAAAAGCGTATGCACATCCAAGCCAGGAGCAGTCAGTTTGTCTAGAAGAACGCTGTGGGCAACAGTGTCAAATGCCTTATTAAAGTCAAGGTAGAGGGTCCTACACCAGGAGACCCTAGAGCCTGCTTCAGGGAAACGAAGGGTTGAGGGATGGGACAGAGAAGAGAGTCACAACCCCAAAAAAAACTCTCCCAATGAGAAAGGGTGCAAATTATCGGCTGGCATGTTGTGGTTCAGCATCGGTTGCAGACCTGGACAGATCCTGCTCTGTCCGACAGCAGGTCACATCAGCTGTTGTTGTTGGTGCTTAGCCGGCTTCAGATAGGGACAAATCCTAACGTTTGTCCCAAGGGAAGAGCATGTTCAGGCCCTGCATCCTTTCCTGGTAGATCTTGTCAAAGGTCTCGCTCTGTGCCACTGTGAAATGGTTCTTCCAGTCCCCATAGATGCCTGAGGAAGAAGAATTTCTGCTCAGAGCCCTCCTCCACAGCTTGTAGTCCTCCCTCCTGCTCTGCTCTGTTGGAACAAAAGGAGAGGCTCTGCTCTCAGATCCAGCTACGACCTCGAGAAGAGTTCTCCAAAATGAGGGACCATCTCTGGAAATATTCAAGGAAGGTTGGACCGGGCTCTGAGCAACCTCATCTCACTGAAGATGCCCCTGCTCACTGCAGGGGGATTGGACTAGATGACCTTCAAAGGTCCATTCCAACCTGAACCATTGTATGATTCTACCCTATGAATCTGTAGACCCCATTCTTCAGACCCAAATGCACCATGATCGTAGAATCATAGAATCACAGAATGTTATGGGCTGGAAGGGGCCTCTACAGATCATCTAGTCCAACCCTCCTGCCAAAGTAGAATCACCCAGGGCAGACCACATGGGAACATATCCAGGTGGGTTTGAAAGTCTCCAGAGACTCCACAACCTCTCTGGGCAGCCTGTGTCAGGGCTCTGTCACCCTCACAGTAAAGAAGTTCCTCCTCATGTTGAGGTAGATCTTCCTATGTTCTAGCTTATACCCATTATTCCTTGTCCTGTTACTGGGCACCACTGAGAAGAGACTGGCACGTTCCTCTTGATACCCACTCCTAAGATACTTGTATATGTTAGTAAGATCCCCTCTCAGCCTTCTCTTCTCAAGACTAAACAGCCTCAGTTCTCTCAGTCTCTCCTCATAAGAGGGATGTTCAAGTCCCTTGATTTTCCTCGTAGCTCTCCATTGGACTCTCTCCAGTAAACCTCTGTCTTTCTTAACTCTCCAAGACACCCTCAGGCTGTCTTCATAGGAGAGGACACCTGATGGGAGAACTCTCCCCAAGGGGATGTGATGGGGCTCCTCTGAGCTCACCCTTCCTCAGGAACCGGCCCTTCGTCTGGTCCATGACGTCTGCAGGCAGGAGGATGGAGTTGCACATTGGGTTGTTCCGCATGGCTGTGAAGGAGGCATTTTGCACCACTGCAGAGACGACGGCGGCGTCCAAATCCTGGCCCAGGAACTGGCACAGACGTCTCACGCTGCTGTGCAGGTCTTGGAGGGACAGACAGAGCCTGTTACCACCGAGTGACTTGTGACACAGCAGCATATTTGGAGTTGGAGAGTCTGCTAGGGTGTCCACCTGCTTCAGCTCTTCATAGGTGATGAAGAAAAAATTCTGGCTGTCCTTCAATTCCAGCCAGCCTTGGATGTGTACGAACCAGGAGCCGTGAGGCACTGATGGGAGGCGAAAGGCAGCAGATCAGGACAGAGCAGGGCAGAGGATGCACAAGGTCGAGGAGGTTTCACAGAAGGTCACGAGCAGGGCAGTCACGATGCAGGACAGAGCAGCGATGTCCAGCAGGTGGGACTGGAAGGTTCAGCTGAGCAATGGGTTCATCTCCAGCCACCTTCACAGCAGAAAAAGGCTGAAGCATCCAAGGCTCATGGGTAAGGTCCTGCTGGGGCTTTATAGGGCTTCTTGGCCAAGGCTTCCTGAAGACCCTTGAGCCAAAGGTCATGAAAGACACCACCCGCCCACCCCCATGCTCTGAGTAAGCCTCAGACCACACTCACATTCTCCATTCAGAAAGTCCCTCAGGAACTGCTTGAAGGATGTGGGATCTTCGTAGCTGTTGCACATCTTAGAGAAGTAGTAGTAGGAGACAACAACATCTCGAGGATCCCGCAGAGTGTAAATAACCTGGAGCAGAGTGCGTACAGGAGTGATACTCTCCTGGTAGGGGAGGGGGAATAGATCTGAAAATAGAGGGGTCTGCCACACAAGGACCGACTCTGGGCTAGACTCCAGCACGCAGACTTTGGACAGGGGTCTCCAGGAACACCCAAGTCCCCTAGAGCTGTTGGAGACTCTCTAAAGTATTCAAGAAGCGCAGGACGTGAGATGGAGCTCTGCACATTTCCATCTGAAGGGCATGGAGAACACTCGCCACTCTCCCAGGCCAATGTCAATGTCCTTGCCCAACACCCCCTTACTCCAAGGTTCCTCAAACCTCGGGCAATGGTCTTCCCAGCCCCCCTGCCCCTCCTGAAGCTCCGCATGGGTGACCGTCCCACCTTGGCGCTGGAATGGGAGAAGGACTTGGGGAAGATGTGCCTGGGGAGGTGGCAGGTCAGCAGGCGAGGTGAGGGGTAGCTGAGGGCGAACTCCAGACCCAGACGAGTTGAGAACCAGGGCACACGGTCAGAATTGAGGACAGCTTGGCTCTAGCCAGGACAGCCACGGCTGCGAATGAGGCTCAGGATCTCAGAATCACAGAATCATCCAGGTTGGAAAAGACCCTTGGGATCATCGAGTCCAACCATTAACTCTACTTGCAAGTTCACCCATAGA
>NW_009700853.1:0-26841 GCF_000703405.1 Apaloderma vittatum
TTAAGTTTTAAATTAATTTTAAATAATTTTAAATTTAATTTTAAATATGTATAGAATTTAAAAGACAACCCAAGTATACTCAGAAGAACTGTAGCAATTTCTAAGTAAATCAGTCTAAGTTTCTGAAGTTATTCCACGTTCGTCCACAGTTACTGAAGAAAAAAAAGGAAATGACACAAAGACAGTAAATATCCACTACAACTTCACTTTTGATAAAGACACTGGTCAACCAGACAAAGCTACGTAGAGTTTTCATTACACCTTTTCAAAAATTCTGCCAGATAAATGAGAAAACTTAATTATCACCAGACTTATCAAAGTAATTCTTTGTACATAGTATCATTTTCATATGACGGCTGGTTTTATTTATCTATTACTATCACAAGTACAGAAAATATCAGAAGAATATGAGCTAGAAAGGGAGAAACACATTTTAAAGGTATTGTAACACGCTGGTAATTTATTTGGCATCTAAGAAATTGAAACAGCTTGTAGTATCATAGTATATCATTTCTATTTTTAATGCTAGCCTGATTATTTAAAAAAAAAAGTCTTCAAAGAGTTAGTTTAACACCAATTATTCTCAAAATACTCTTCTCTGAACAACATAAGTTCTTATAGTTATGAGTTTCAATTATAACATGTCCATGATATCTTTACATATAAGATGAACATTCTTTTGTCTTTTTTTTGGAAAAGAAATATTTTGTTCATTTAAAATACAAATGCATATGCAATCACTTCACAGTATTTAAACTCTTTTTCCATAAGCTTAAGGCAAATTCTAAAAGAAACACTGAATGTAAACTTTGATATGAGTATATGCTTAATTTTTTCTCTAATATAATATTTTTCAACACTCCAACTTCCCTGTATTGCCTTTCAATCAGTTAGGGGAACTGTATGGGTGACTGCGAATAATGAACTTTTCATTCCAATGTTTTACAATGTGTCTGTTTCAAACTTTAATGAATAGTAAAAATACAATTACATAGTTATTGCTTTCTAGGCTGTACCTTGTTAAAACGAAACCTTGGTGAATTACCAACAGGAGACTGACTTTAATCAGCTGTGTTCCAAATAAGTAGCCATTACTCTTATGACTATAGCTCAGGTCTTGATTCAGACATATCTTAAATTTAATTAAGTGTGACCAAGTTAAAAGCAACTTAAACTTAGGAAGAACTGAAATAATAATCATGAGCCTTTGCTTTCTTTGGAAAAAAACAAAAAAAACCCACAGCCCAAACTTCTGATTTTGTCTAATTAGACCTCTACTCTTCCCCATTAATAGCTTTAAAGCTGTAAATTTTGATGACTTCATTAAATCAAATGTGGATACATCACCTTATATTTTACCAAGAATCACACCTTTGCTAAACAATAATCCTCCTTTCTTTTCCTTCCATGCTTATGCTCCATCCAGATCCTGCAGGAAACATGTGATTTGTTCTTCTCTTTTCACATTTCTATCATGGCTTGGTCCAGTAAGAGCTGGACGTTGGAAATTCCTGTACTCAGACATATCACAGCTTTAATTTTGCCCTAGTTATCGCAACATTTTAGAAAATCTACTTAATATTCTCTATCCTAATAACCATACTAGACATTCTTCAAAAATGGCACCTGCATTTTGAACAGATCGTATTTGAAAGCAACACGTGGACAGAAGGTCTAAAGCAGAGTGGGGTTATTTCCTCTCTACTCATGAGTCAAGCGCTTGGGTTGCAATTAATGTGGCAAAATTGAAATGTTCTCATACGTGAGAGCCTGGAGGCTTTGGACATGTCCTCAGGCACTGTGTGGCTTTCCATCCAGCTTCACCATAGGATGTGCTAACAGAGCAAATCAAGTAACAACCAGACTCTCTGCGACGGGCAGAACTCTCTCTACTGGCCTCTCTGGATTTATCCCTATTAGACATGGGCAGTAGGTGACCCCAAAGTCTTACTCTTAATAATAATATTTTTTATATGATTGAAAACATTAAATTTCAGTTTTCTCCCGCGAGTTCTCTCACATTAGTTAATATAAAGGTAAATCTCGTGACACCACCTGATACATTTTAAATTCTCAGTTAATACAGAAACTAAACTAAATATTTATGAGTTCTCTCAGGGAAAATGAGAAAGGCCAAGCAGAGCACTATAAAGCATGGATTTTAAATTGATGATAGGAACAGTATCACACATTTTTTTCTTAAACATGTATTTGTGATCCAGGTTGCAGTCTAAATATTTTTTCCATTATAAATGTCAATCAATATTTAGATCAATATCAATTAGCATATGTCAATCTTTCTCTAATCAAAGTCCTTGGTACTGATATTTTTATTATATTCATTTCAGTGGAACAAAAATAGGACCCGTCTTACAGGAAAAAAAAAAAGCATCTCTACTGGAAATTATTCCACTTCTTCCCACTTCAAAAGAAAAACTTAATTTTCTATAAATAGAGTCAATTATATTTTCTGTGTCTTAGGATAGATTTCTGTAAGCTGGTCTTGTCTTTCACTGAAAATCATCTTCTCAAAGCTGCTAGATGACTATTATGGACTAGAGAGAACAGTGTACATCAAAACATTAAGAAAAATAATCAAATTCAACGTTCTGACAAGGAGTAGGTGAAATTGGAAAAGGCAACAGCTGCCACAGATGCTTACTTACCCTGGATTTAAGAAAAGGTATTTAGAAGACAGCTTTCTCAGGGCTTCTCAGGGCTACAAGAGTCTTTCCTAAAAGTGTGTTTTAATGATGTAATTGAGACAGACAGGACGTGGACACTACATCTATCTGTCATCAGTAATAGAAGCTCAGGTGCTTTATATACACCAGATTAAGCAGTGCTCATTTCACAGGGCTTGCTTGTTTTTCCTGCTTTATAGATCATATATTGAAATCTAAGAACAGAAAAACAATTAATCTCTTCATGCTTAACTTTCCAGTATATTTTAAATTACGCTCACAAACCAGAAATTCATTCAACAAGTGCAATGAGCATCAGGTATTTGTTGTACTTCTGCAGCAGAGCCTGTAGTGAAACACGCGCTAGGACTGCAAAATATTGGTGGCAGAGGGTACAAACAGTGACTCAAAGAATTGCAAAGCTAGATTGAAGCAGGATGAAACTAGAAGTGGAACTATCACATATACATATTTCATTTAAAAAATAAAGTTCTGGTTTTCACTTCAAGTTGAAATTAAAAAATACGAAACTGAAAGAAATTAAGTTTCTACAAACAGCAAGTTCTAAACCATATTGAATTGCATGTCATAAGTATGAACAAAGGAAATACGAGTATAAACTGAAAGAAAACAAGAAAATAAATATGCAGTGAATGAAAAACAGAGGACTAGGAATTAATTTCCTCATTTATGAAGAAGAAGGACTTATGAAGAAAGAAATACAACCCCTTCATCACATAACAAGTTCTAAATCATATTGAATTGCATGTCATAAGTATAAACAAAGGAAATACGAGTATAAACTGAACAGAAAACAAGAAAATAAATATGCAGTGAGTGAAAAACAGAGGACTAGCAATTAATTTCCTCATTTATGAAGAAGAAGGACTTATGAAGAAAGAAATACAACCCCTTCATCACATAACAATATTCTGCTTTCCCAGTACATAAAGGAAGCTGAAATGTGAAAAGGCATTCTATCTGAGTTAGGCAGGCTTGTGGTACAGTTCACACATTTGGAATGGCATTTACTTGTTTTGCTTCTGTATCATCATTTCATTTTCTCCCCATCATCACCTTTTTTTTTCCCCATCAACACATTTTTTTTTGAAAAAAAGCATTATATATAAGAAGTTCAACTTTGAGTCTACGAGGAGCTTACAGATGAAACTGAGATGAAAGATTTAAAAGACATTCATGCTAAGTATCTTTTCAGCACGTTTTAGGAAAAAAATTAAAAAAAAGATAGGCTGGAGGGTTTTTTCCTAATGGAGTCAAATGCAATGTTACACCATAGAAACTACACAGAGGATTGTTTTAACAGGGTAGATTTTCATTCCTTTTACTCTAGTAAAAGGTTTAAAGGTAATAATTTTATGACTTTATAACTACAACATTTTAGAAGCTGTTATGAATGAAAAGAATGAAACAGAACTTACACAACTGTTGAATTATTAGTTGTATTTGCAAAGAGGGAACTTAAGTTCAAATCTTAGGTGGTAACAAAATGCACTCATTCTTAAAACGACCTATTTTCAATATACATCTGTTATTTTGAAAGCTACTTAACTTTTAATCCAATTGTATAGAAACTTACCTGTAAACAATTTAATTGCCATTTATATTAACTTATTCGTTAGTCCTATAGTCATAATTAATGTAGAGAAATCATAAAATTCAATAGCAAGGATGATATTCGTGACAATATTTTATAGGCATCAATGAAAATGTCACCTGTTGAGATCCATACGCTCTCCCTGTCAGAAAGGAATAAAGTTTTTCAAGGTTTGAGAGTATATAAACATTATGTTAATGAGAGTACCTATATGAAGAAATGGTATTTTTAGGTAACAGAACACTGATCTGGTCCTATTTTCATCAGCTACTTGGAGCCACGTATGTACTCATGTAACTATATACTCATATATATGCACACATACACACGTGCATCATTTATATGTAATTAATATAAACTTATTGGCAAGGAGAAGTTATGGCTTAGTAATTAAATAGTCTTAGAACCATGTAACAAATACACGGTTTGAACCTGCTGCATAAATTCACTGTAAATACAAACTAATCTAACTAAAACTTGTGTTGTATGGCAGGTTTTGGTCTCTTGTGAGTCCTAGGAGAGAGGTCATCCTCTTCTGCCTCCATGGCAGCTCTACCCCTGCCTCTTTGTCAGCTGCAGTAAGTGGCACAGAAATGGAAAATGACTTCACCACCATTTGTCACTGCAGAAGACATCCTTCCATCATCAGGTTCTGAAAGAGCAGCTAACCCCATCTCTTTTTTCATTTGAATGAGAGACAGCTCGTCTTCATTTTGTTACCTTTGTAAATTTTGTGCTCTAATAACAACTTCTGAAGGATGAAATTTTACTGCTGGTTGTAGCTCTTCCTTTATCCCTTTGCTCTAGTGACGGATTGTACGCTCATTTAAATGGCGTTTTGGGGATCAACAACAGGAAAATGTACCAATGCATCAAACAGACAGTCCCGAACTCTGCAGACCATATGCATACAGAGCCAGGAGTAGCTTCAGGTTTCTAAAATGACAAAAAAAAAAAATCAGTGTTCAGGTTGCAAGTTCACTATACGGAAAGAAAATTTTTCACATTTATTTCAGATATTGCTATATGGCTGCATGAACACCTTTCTTACGGACTTTGGTGAGCAACTCTCTAGGGTGACTGCCTGGAATTTAGAAAGAAAATATGACTCATTTAGCAACTGAACCTCTTTTTAACAGTAGCTAAAGAAAAGACTCCAAAAATAAACCCCAAAGGGATCCCGCAACATAAAAACTCAATGAGGTTTTCGAGTTGTTACACGTACAATTCATTTGTAGAAACCTAGCCAAGCCTGTTAGAGAAGCAATGAAATAAAATGCTTTTCCAAATTAAATATTCTCTAATTCTCTAGTCTACTTGTACATTTTAGTTATGAATCTAATGAACTGTAAATGTGACATCAGAATTCTTGTCTAATATCAAGAATTTTGATTTAATTAAAAAATAAATTATACTTAGCAGATATGTTTAATGATTGTAGTGCAACTAAAATACGCAATCAAGCTTGCGTAAAATACATAATCTTAGGATATATTTACACAATGTTCTCTTTGTTGTGACTGGAGAGACATGTCAGTCATTATATTACTAAAAATTACAAAAGCAGAAATTTCATTTAAAGAAATGAGCAAAATATTTCAAAGTGGTGTTACAAATCCTTGAGCTCAATGGAGTAAAAAGTTATTTTTGTGAAGTCATTGGGTTGTGTACAAATCTGATTAAATGTGTTCTGAAAAACTTACCTGCATTTTTGAGATTTAAATGAATACGCCATAAGATGCCTATATCCTTTGACTCCTTTGTCCTTCAAATAAAGCAAGGGTTTTTTCCTTTTTCAAAACTGCCAGGTGCCTAAAAAAAGCAAAGATGCACTCACAAGCAGACTTGCATTAGCTTAACTAACACGTGTGTATAATGACTCCTTCAGAGGTGTAGTGAACGGCAAAAAAGGAAAGGAATGGTGTTTGTGGTACACCTGGAACAGTAACTTTCGTAGACAAAAATAATTTGGGTAGGCAGCAGAGTCTAACACAGAAAGGAAAAGGAATCTTGGACTCTACAGCTTTAGACATGGAGCATAAAAGAATAATTTTTAAAAGAGACTACATTCCCGTGCCATAATTTTTCAAGACTTCCTTTACCATTTTGTGAAATGCAAGTAACTATATTTCTACTGTTTTGTATCACGTAATCCACAACGAATTATGCTCTCTGCGGGTTTATTTTTCATTTAGGTTACTTTGTATAGAGATAATTGACAGGATATTTATGTGAATATCTTCATAATGCAGGATATTGAATCTTTTAAATGGTGGATAAGAGTGTTTTATCAGAAAATGTTCTCTTTAATATTGCAAGTGTCTTGGTACTTCATATTCTGAGCCACAGGAAGGTCCCTTTGTCTGCATCTTTGACATTCCTCATTTAACAAAAACTTCCAGCTTCTGTCTGAATCCATGACATCTACCGAGTAGCTAATAGCTTGATCAACGTTTTGCCCGGATCTCGTCAAAGGTGTGTGTTATAGAGAATAGCAGTTCCGAACGAGACAAGTCAACTCACTTTTTAAGTGACATGACAACCTTATTGGTAGAAGTATTTTGTCTTGTTGAGGAAAGTCATTTCAGCTCTGTTGGGAAACTGGGAGGCACTTTAAATTTAAGGACAATCATTAAAGCCCGCAGCTGCCTTAGGCCGGGCAGATAAGGGAATGGTGTAGCCAGTAGTAGGGAAGTAGAAGAAAGGTAGTTCCAGTAATTCTTGAAGAATCCAAAGGAAACAACAACTTGAGAACTAACCTAATACTCAAAAAGTAGTTTACTACACGAGGTTGAGAGAAAGAAATCAGAGCATAAATACGATAAGTTAAACAATAAATTAGAACCACAGATTAAACAGAAAATCAAAAGTTTTTTTGGAAAAAAACCCTTTGATTTAATAATATAACTTTAGAAGTCAGAAATGCCAATAAATTTCTACTACTTCTACAAGGATCATCTACGAAATTGGAAGGTACAGGAAAATCAATCTTTTCATTGTACTGTTCCCTGCCTAGTGTCAGTAAATACATATACGATAATTGATAACATTGGTTTAAACAACTTATATGGACTGAATGAAAAATGCAAATGAAAGAAAAAAAAAGAAAAAAAATAATCTATTTTTTTCATAATGTATCATGGTTGATCCTGAATTTTAGTGGAAATAATAGACAGAAAAACACAAATTCCTAGTTTCAAAGAGAAAAAGTATTTTTCCTGGTTTCGAACATATTTTTTTCATTTTTCTTTGACAAAGAAAAATGTCATAGTAACAAGATGATATAAAAGTTTGCAGGTTAGAAAAAAATGTATTTTTTATTTGGCTCAAGTTCCATTTGAAAATACAGTAACCTTGGTTGGTGCTTTTTTTTTCTTGGTAAGAATTTGATGAGTTGGTTTTCCATTATGTGTTGCTGTAGAACAGGCATGTTCATTTACAATGTTTTAAAAAATTAATAATAACAAAACTAAATTATATAAATGATTTTATAAAGCTATTTGGGTCAGTTGAAAATAGCAGTCAACAAAATAGTACGCTTTTTTTTCCCCAGTAAGTCTATAAATAAATAAATATCATAGGTTCAGATATAAATCCTAGCGTGAGGACTGACCATAAAGTATGATCCACTGAGAGCCAGAGTACACCCTCTTTTCTATATTGACCCTTTGTTCTCTTCTAAGAGGACTAAGAGGTACATTATCATGTCATTAACTTTAACTGTTTTAATAAGAAATGAGTTCAGAAATACTTTTAAAATGTGTCCCTTAGACTTTAAAATCATTCAGATGCTTTTAAAGTTTAAAGATTAGAATAATTTTCATTTTGTACCTGCCATCTCCTTCTGTGAAAAGCCAGATTTGATCTTGGACTGAGGTTTTGGAGATGACTGCCTTTCTCTACTGATTATTTTATTCGACTCATAGTGATGTCAAGATCAGATTGTGGCAGCCAGAGCAATAATTACACATAACTAGCAATAGACAGGTTTATTTGTCAAAGAATATCTGATCAAATCACCATTTTTTTCTTTATACGTTCAAAATAATGGCTCACAGTTTCACATAGGTATTATCAGAAGGACTCAAAAGAAAAGAAATAACACATAAATTTCTTAGAAAAGAAGATCCAGTATAAAGAGCATTAATTCATGAATCTGCATTCTCTAAATATGTCAGACATAGAATATGTCCTAACGAATGGCATAAAATGTGAGAACCTGACTACCATCCATTTTTTTCTTTTATTGTAATATTAGAGCTAAGATTTTTTTTTAAAGTAAAAATATAACCTGTGTGATTATAGGCAACGATTTCCTTTCATGGCTGCCAGGGAATACAGTGAGCTGATTCAAAATCAGAAAATACAAGTAGGCAGGGTAGAAAAAGGAAGAAAAAATGAAGAGGTAAAATGTCAGTCTGCTATGTTCAAGGAGTAACACAAGGAAAATAAAACAATCCCAAAATGCCAAGAAGTTCCATGTCTTCATGACCTTAATTCCATCCCTAGATAGAGATGAACGACCTCACTAATTTCACTAAGTCATCATTGACATTGACACTTTTTTTTGCCCCCTAGAGAAGAATTACTTTGATACATACCTAATTAAAGTGCACAGGGCACTTTTGGGGTAAGTCTTCAAATGGTGGGAGATAACTGTAGACCTGCTCTCTTTGCATGCAGGATAATAGAACTTGCTAGCATTTATTTAAAGCAATAATGAAATCTTTGATCTCTTTAATCACATAATCCAGAGAAAATGACTCTTGACCACTCAAAGAACAAGTTCCAAATGATTAAAAGTCAACCGCAAAAGGCAAGTTCTAACCCGATTCACCCTAGGGACACTGTGCTTTAGCCTGGAAAGTTTTTTAAACCAAAAAAATTCAACTCATTTTCATTCTAATTTGTTCTATTTCTTTTTCATTGGTGGGTTGCTTCATTTTTATAATATAAAAGTGACTTCAACAGAGCTTCAACTGAAAACTTACACAATTGGGATCAACTTGATTTTCAGCAAATCATGCTTTTCCCATTTATAATTTTTTTTTAATCCAGTCTCCCAAAATACACCATGTGGACTTAAAGGAACAGATTTGAACCTGTAATTATAAACTTAGGATTTAGATGTGGCAAGCAATGACCCAGTAGTAGTATTTAGATGGAAACTGTGTTCGAGAAAGCACAATCCCACAGTCTCATTTTTAACAGAGGAAAATGTTAAAAACATGTTGTCTGTTAGAAGTAGCAGCTGGCAGTGGATAATGTAGAGTGAAAACAGGGAAAAAGACCTTTTGGTTGAAGAGTAGCAGGGAAATTCCTTCCCTTGTCTATGGCTCAGCCCAGTAAGAACAGCAAGTTACACAGATTCACAGACACGGCTTCAAGATTTCATATGATTTCTCTAACTCTCACTTTTAGTCAAAAATGACTTGTTACCACTCTCTGCCATATGTGGGGGACACCTCTTACTAGTCCGTGTAAATACTGAAAAAAAAAAGGCAATTCAGGCTTCAAGCTTTTCTTTTACTCATAACCAAATTGGACATATTAAAAAATTTTAATGAATAAAATTGCATGGAATAGGAACGGATTCTGAAATGGGCACCTTCAAGTGGGTAAAATCAGATAACAATTTCATGTGCTTATTATTTTAGATAAGTACAAAATCAAATATAGTTTCCCTCTCTTCCCTCCTATCTCCTCTTAATAAATAAATTTTAAAAGAAGAAGAAAAGAAAAAAAAAATCAATTAAAAGTGTTGAAGGTTCCTGAACATATGAAATACAGAATTCTGTTTTCCATTGTCAAAGCTACAGGTAGCTTAATGAGCACAGTACAAATGCTGAAAGACCAAAGCCTCTAAGGTTCTTTTTGGAGTAGAACACATACTGAAAGGCATGAATTCAGTGAAATGCGGACAATAAAAGGATCTGTTGCACGGGAGTTCAAAAGCCTGTCAGATCCCTAGCAAGCTTTGACACATTGCTCCTAAGGCATAGATGTAACTAATAAAAGTTGCAGAGATTAATTTAGTCTCATGGCATGAGTTCAATGGTCCAAACTACTTGGCTTGGTGGGGGCAAACTCGAAGTTGGGTAACTGAAAGCAAGGCAGCTGTGGAGGAGCACCGAAATACTGAAAAAAACCACCCAAAAAACCCCAAACAGTAAAAGCTTTCTTTTCCCTTAACCAGATGGAGAAGGAATTTGAATCTGAGTCTTTCACATCCCAGAATTGTACCCTAACATTAACTCAAGTTCATTTTCTCTCACTAATCAACCATGAGCAGACAAAACAGTCTACATCACACAGATGGGCAGTTAATTCCTTTTTCCATTGTGTTAGCAATGCTCACCATGATGTGGTAGCAGCTGTGACGAGAACAGTAGACGTCCCCAATCTATGCTTCATTTAGCTCCTGGATTTCAAAGGCATTGCCCTGTGTTGAAAGCAAAAAGTACTTTTCAGCACCGAAGTGTGATCTTCTGAAGCACAGTTAAATTTCTATAATTTTTGGATTCCTGTCTTTTGTATTCTATTTGGTCTCTCCCTTCTGACATCAAAATAGGACCTGTTGAATTCTAGAGCTCATAATAAGGTCCATTTGCTATGACTCCTTAAAAAGGAATTTAGGGGGACAAATAATAAAAAAATAGCATCGGAAAAGGGTTGGGCTGCAGAGATAGCAGAGCATATATTTCTGCACTGAAACTGCAGCTGGCACAGATGTGACACTGTGAAGATTTGAGTCCAATCTGTATCTTGCTAGAAGTATCTGTAAAAACACAACTGAAGATTGATTCCTCTGAGCACTACCGCACTACATACACAGAAAGTGGCAGAATTTAACCATGGAAAAAATGCATTAATTTTAAATGTGCCATTTATGAGGCTAAATTCCTTGCCTGCTACATCTTTTTTATGGAGAAAACTCCAAAAGGAATGTTCTGTTACTTCTTATCCAAACCAGCCTTGTCTGAGTTTCTGTGCAAGGGCTTTGGAAGTTGTGCCTCGTTTACAGAAAAAAGTCCATTAATAAATGCTCCTTCTCCGAATTTCATTTGGCTTTTGCTCGTAAAGTCTGTGTAAATACTAAACAGTATTAACCATAAAAGAATATAGATAATTCTTTTATAAGGTGTTGCAAGCCCTCACCAAAATGTAAATACAGAATTGCACATGCAACTATGAACAGGATAGTTTTTTATATCTGGAAATATGTAAGTAAAAAGAATATAGTTCATACTGGTGAGATGCAGAAAATAATGCCCTGGAAGGAAAATGACAGTACTGTGGTACATAGGTTGGTAATGTCATTTCAGTTGCTTGCCCTGTAGATATCTCCCTGTAGTCCTGGATTAAACGTTAGCAACATATAGCCTCACTTTAAATAGTGAGAGCAGCTGGAAAACCTTGAAGTGTATTTTGAAAGAAATCATGGATTTTCTATTTGATGGAAATTATTAAATTTTTTTAAAAAAAAAACAATATAAAGTTACACAATGAAAATAAATTTGGTGAGGAAAGTGACAAATTCTTAAGGCAAAATGAAAATTCATCTTAATTAATATAAAAGAAATTTTAAGTTCTGTTGGAGGACACTTCTGAAGTATCTGATTTCAGCTCTACCTTACTTCACTCCACCCACAGGTTTTTAGAAAATAAAATTTAAATCCTGTAACCATCTCTACAAATAGCTTCTTCTAGAATGTATTGAAAGATGCCAGAAGATGTGAAATCACAACAGCCTTTTTTTTAAAAATACAATGCCATTGTTCAAAGTAGAAATGGATAGAACAACATATGTAGGGAATGCTCACATGGATTATTGTTATTGAGGCCGTTAGTCACAATGCAGTGCATGGTTATGGCCGTGTTGGGGATCAGTTTGGCTTTTATCTTGAAGTGGTTGATCTCAAGCAAGATTTCTGCCTTAGTTCAGCAAAACTCATGAGGTATAAAAAGTAAAACCTGTTCTGTGCAGGCTTACTTCCGCTTTAACTAAAGAAAGGAGAGTTTCTCACTTCTGCAGGTGAAAGCAAAAAACAAAAAAAAGCACTTTAGATTTAAAGTCCGAGCTTTCTGAACTTTTGATAGGTGTTTTGTTAGGTATGAGAGGCAGACTGGGTTTTATGAAAGATATACTGGGCATGCAGCACATACGTGACCTCTTGTATTCTAACTGGCTATCACCCTTGCTATCAGAGCTTGGTATTTTATCACGATAACTTTCAACAACGTTCATGACACTCCCAAAGCCATCAATAGCTCTATCAACAGGTTCCAGCACTGCATCTCACATTTTGTCCAGCATACGTGCCCATTCTTTCTAAATATCTAAGTAATAATTTAAACTTTATTTATCTACGTAGAACTCTTGTTTATAAGACTCTCTCAATAGTGCCATAAATTTAGTAAGCAAATGACTCATACCTTCACCTTTGTCACAGTCCTTGTCCTCTTTTTCTTGAAGTTCCAGGGTGCAATCTAGCAGCTGGTGTATGAACCACCAGAAAAATGCATTCAACCAACATCAGTTAGAAAACAAGAAGATAATTATGTCCCTCACCGATCTTTACTGTCTTCTGCACTCTGAGATCAAAACAACCTGCCTACTGAATATCAATCTGTTATATGCTGAATGATGTTTTGGAGCATGGTTTTACTATACAAGCATCATAAATCATATACCAATGTCTAGGATCATGCCCAGATAATCACAGGAGACTCTCGTTCTTGTGAGATAGCGTAGCATGTAATGCTGGCGCCTCTGAAACTAAAAGTAACCAAGCAAGAAATCTCCTGAATAAATATAAGTGTGGTGTCATATTCTTAATCCGAGTAGAACTTAATACAGGTCTAGCAGTGTCCTTAAACAATATTCCTTTCTAAATGTCATCACTACGAGAAGGCTCTGTAATTTTGCTTCAGCTATTTAATCCTCTCATTGCCTTATCCTGAGGTAAAAGCGAAGTGAAATCCGGTATCTCATTTTTTTTGGCATAGTAAACTCACCAAGGAGTGAAGTCACAAGAGAATTCATGCTTTTACTGACTTAATACATCCTCTGTAGAATATCTCAACGGTGAAGGGCGATTATTATGTCTTTCATGAGCATGAAAATTTCATAACTCATAGGCATCACAAGTGCCTTCAGAGTTTCAGAGTTATTAATGTCAGTCATGAGAAAAAAAAAAATCACTTTTTACTGGTGAAATATTAAATTTATTTTATGAGAAATATTTTTATTGATTACCATTCCAAGGATAGCAGGCAGCTAATAAAGCATTCAGGAGCTTTTTGTCCATCTTTCCATCTTCCCACATTGAAACAAAAACTATTGCTTGGGGGTTTTTTATGTATTAGATAGAAAAGCTTGGAAGTTGTTTAAGTGAATGCTGTTTTATTTAAATGTCTAAAATATTTTACTTCTCATATATTAAAATAAATTTGGCCTTTCTTTCTTTCTTTCTTCTCTGAATCAAACAAGCATTTTTTCATAGGTTATATCCATTAGAATTCTTTAGCTGTAATAATCTTTTTGCTATGTAATACATTTAGAACTTTCACCCTTAACAAAACTATTACGGAGTAGAGTTGTTTCTAATAAAATTATCTAAAATACAATGGGCTTGAACTGCTCTAATTTAGGTTCTGGTCCAGCAAGGTTTTGTAAGTCCATAGATATCTTTAGAGCAAAAAATACACTGTGCTTCATGTGTTTTGAGCAGATGTACTGAAATGGATTGAAATAAAAAAAAAAATCAGAGAGTTATGTGAAAATTAAAAGAAATTCATTGGTGTAAAATAAGATATCATTGATGAAAATATGCATTTAGATGAATAAAATTTCCAAAAAAGAGTCCTTACATAAAATGAATGGAGGACGGAGTACTGCCAGGCTTCCTGACATAAACAAGATGCTGTGGTGGGAGCTGTGGTGCTTACAGGCATTACATGGGTTTGGAACTCTTATTTTGCAGTCTGTCTTTAAACGAAGCTACAATCCTGCTTTAGAATGTTTGTAAAAACATGCATCTTAAGCCAAGATTTGCATGGCACGTTTGTATACAAAATTCATTCTACCACAGCAGAGTGCGAAATGCTGAAGCTTTACAAGGTGACAGCAGATTAGCAAAGTTCTTGTATTTCAAAATTGAATTCCCTGGAAATTAATTGAATTCCTAGATTGAGGATTTAAAACTCCAAGTAATGCATTTTATTAGTACAACCATTGCAGACAGTGGATTTAATGTACCATTTCTCTTAACAACAATGTTGTACTCTTAATCTGTGGTGCACTTGTTACTGTTCTGTGGTGGAAGACTCTGACTCAGTAGAGAGACAGGGATCTGGAATGCTTTACTTCCTTCCAATATAGTCAGATCAGCTGCCTATTAAAACCCCTCAGTAGAATCATAGAATGGCCTAGGTTGGAAGGGACATTAGAGATCATTTAATCCAACCGCCCTGCATTGGGCAGGGATGCCACCTCTCGACTAGACCAGGCGACACATGGGGACCGAGCAATAGAAGGGAGCTTCCAGATTTGGAGGCGTCCATAAACCAGAGATCCATTCTGAACAGAGGGTTCATCTTGATGCAACTAAAAAACTTGGGTTGGTCATGAATTATGCTGAAATCAGTATAGGAGTAGTATCCCGGGCCATGGAAAACTGAAAGAATTCCTACAATGTGTTTCTGCCATACTGTGCTATGAAATATTTCCTTAGAGGAGCCTTAAATACTAGTTACAACTCATTATTTTTATTTATAAATGCAAATTCTGGTCCAGACTCATAGGAAATTGGCACTGTAGCTGGAGATGCATTCCAGGGAAAAGAGTAATTTAGAAGCAGATATAGAAGATAAATACAACTATTTACTGGTTCTGAAAAGACAAACCTTGACTCACTAGGAACGGGTATTTTCAAAAAGCTCTCACTACTCATCTCTGTTCCCCTGAAACTCAGGAAAAACTCCTACTCAGTTGATCAGACCACTTCTTCCCTCACTAACTGCTGTTGATTATTATTAAAATTAACTTGATACTGTCTCTTGGCCGTAACAGCAATACAGAACCTTCTCTCTTCTCATACTAGTTTTTCCATCTAGTCATTGTCCTTGATTTCAACACAACTACTCCCTGTGCCATGAAGGTCTGTCAAAGCAGAGAGTTTATTCAATTCACCTGGAAGCATAGAGGGCTGAACACATCACAGCACAGGGAAAAATTCAAAGTATATTCTTCCCTTAAAAGTCAAACAGACTTAGATCTGTGCACCTCAGTTCTCCTTAAGTCTTAGATTTTCCTGAGCAAGAGAATCCAGACAACTTTTATTGATGCTCATTAACTTCGACACCTCAGTAAAATTAGCATGAGTTAGCCAAGTATCTCCAACCAGACAAGCCCTTAGAGACAGAAGCATCAGGTGTCACAGGCAGTGAGTACAAATGAGATCTACGCTTCCTGCAAATACCAGTGAAGGTATTTTAACTCCTGTGCTTTTGCTTTGTGTGCTCCTAAAACAAGTGCCAGATGGGAGGAGTTATTTGTAAAATTCGACGAACACAGAATTAGAAGTCTGGCAAACGTATGTACTGGATAAAACCACAGTTAGGATCTAGAAAAAAACTGTATTATGTGTGTTTTATCAAGGGCATAAGAAATTAGAATTGGAACCTGGTCATGCTATTGAATCTACATCATTACAATGCAGTCGCCAATCACTTATGATAAGATTCACCAAAAATTACAGGAAAAAGAGAAAGAGATCTTTCCAGAAAAATACAAATGTACCTAATGTGACATTTTTTGACAACACAGGAAGCCTGTTCACTTCATTTGGTGCAAGAACTTATTCTTATCGGGTTTGCATGCAGCCATTGCGAAATATAGGAGTCATAATAGATGAATTTGAACTTCTAAATGATATATAGTAGCATATATTAGAAACTAAATTTTGACCACTGTTGATATCTTCTGAAAATGCTGGATGTAAGAGCATGCTCAGGTATTCATTTTTTTATAAGGAAGTTAATGTTGTCCACTTTCTCAAGAACGAGCCAAGCCT
The DNA here is from genome assembly GCF_000703405.1 of Apaloderma vittatum. Taxonomy (NCBI): domain Eukaryota; kingdom Metazoa; phylum Chordata; class Aves; order Trogoniformes; family Trogonidae; genus Apaloderma; species Apaloderma vittatum. The sequence continues at coordinate 16,377 of NW_009700853.1, forward strand.
CAGTTACATACATATTCCTGTCACAGAGCAATAATCATCATTATTCCTTCATTATCCATAGGCCAGCCAGGGGTCAGTCTCTTTTTGGACTGAACAGGAGCCACTATGAGATTTTCAAGTTAGACTACTCTAACACTCTGGATATTGTTCTTTAGTGGTGTGTTCTTTATCGAAGACCGGAAGGAAAATGTAGTCTGTAGGTCAAAAATAAGAAGAACCTGCTTTCTAATATATGATTGGCCTATCTGGTGCTGAAAGCACTTTTTCTCTTTTTACCCCACAAGATTAATTTGGACATTTCAAAAACATAAGGAAAAACAGACTGCTCAGATTCAAAAGTCCTTCTAATTCACAGTCCTGTCTCTCACAGAGGCCAGCTTGAATTCCTTGATTCATAAGTACTTAATCTCACTCTCCAAAAATTCTGCTTGGGAGCAAAATAAATCCATCTATTGAAATAAACTCTTCTCTGGTCAGTCAACTAACTCACTACAGCGCATGGAAAATCATGGCATTACCCCACCCAGGCTCAAGTTCCAATGAGAACAAGAAGAGGTGTCTTAGACTGGAAATGTTAATCTGTGGTTACAGCCTCTTAAAATAAACAAAATGGCTATAACATGATGAAACAGTGGGGAAATACTACTTTTTTTAACATTTTTTTTAAAGGAAAATATCATTCAACTCTTTGGAAGAGGACCAGTGCGTATTTTAGTGCTGCATTAAAAAGGTAAAATACAGCTATTTTCTAATAGAAATAAAGTTCTGCAGCTCCAGTGGAATCACGACTCAATAGTTCAGAGAGTTAAGAGCACAATGTCTGTGATTGTTCTCACCTGTGGAGAAGCTTGTAGAATTCATGTTATCTGTTAAAGGCAGGATACATCAGCACTTACTAATTTATTACAACAGATCCATGCCACAAAGCTAAGGAAATGTGTCTATTTTATAGATTTTAATAAGTGATGCCAGTTAAGGATGGTTATGCTTCATTCAGAGCCTCTCCACAATGATAAATTTATTGTTTAAGATTATCAATCAATTTTATTTGAAAGAAGAAACATATTTCTAAATGCTAAATTCTACCATTAGCATTTATCTTATATCCTCTCCAGTGATTTTTCCATTTGTAAATAAAACCTCACCATTTGTACCTCAATTAAGTGTAAAGTAATTAATATTTCATAGAGATATAAATATGGCTAGCAGTATGAAGACATTTAATTGCTTATCACTGTCAGTTATTTTCAATTCTCAAAAAAAAAGGCTCTGCTAAAGTAAAAAAACTAACAAATTCAGTTGTATCTGCTTTAAAACTCCTAACTTGGGCCACTATTACTCTTTGTACGACCTTCGGCATTGATAAGGCTGCTGAGGGAGTACACCTAAAAATTTAATCTACCCTGCCTTCATGATAACATACAATATTTGCTAGATCTGGGTGCAATTTATATTCACTTCAGTAAATTCCCACTGATTTATAAACGTAGATTTATCTCATGTCTCTACTATACGGCACATTACTCACCATTTAGAAGGTTAAGACATTATCATATTTATTCCAAAGTACATTTCATAAAAATGCATAGGGCTCTAGATAGAAAGGCACCACAAGAGAAGAAGTTTTCAGCTTTTCCAACTTCAGGCACAGTTGAAAATAGACTACAGCAGCTCTACATGAAATGTAACTGCCAAACGTAATATAGTTATATGGGGAGAATAAAAAAAAAATAAATCACAAATACCACACTACAGTCAGGGTATTTTCCTAAGTAACGACTTTTACGGAGGACTTCCAGGGAAACATGTAAACAATTAATGATTTAGTAATTGGCTTTATGTTTGAAATAAATACGAAGCAGACAATCACCAGGTTCAGACTTTCATTAACAAACAAACAAACAAACAAACTTCTGTGTACACGAAAACTAATGTCAACGGCAAGACTCAGGCCACCTCGATGATCCAAAAGTATGATGATTCAAGGACATATATGCAGATGTATTTCAAACACCACACTGATTTCTCATTGATATAAAAGGTACTTGTGTGCTAGGATCTTGTGAAAATTCTAGTCCCACAAATCTAACTTCAGGTATCCAAATACTTTAACAAAGAGATTCATGACTTAAGTCTCTAAATCTTAAGCCATATAGTAGTCTTAAGTCATGTAGTAGACTTAAGTCTACTAAATCATTACCAGTAGACTAGCTTTATATCAGCTAAAGCAGCAAAAGTCTAATGAAGAGCTACAATTCAACAGTGAACCTGCACAAGCTGGTTACTTGGTTCCAAAGTTCTGCCCCTAAAGTTCATGTGACAGGCCTTTCAAGTACTGAATGTATTTAATTTGTCAACAGATTAGCTATTTCCCATGTATATAATTTACAGTTATTATTTAACTTGTAAGTAATATATGGAAATGTATTGCATTTGGGGATTTTTGATATAGTTTTCCTTGTTTTACAAAGAATATATAATAGATATATTCTGTGCATGCTTCTGTTCTTAAATGTGTGTGGTGGCTAATCTATCAAATTAAAGACAATCTGTTAAACAGCGTTCTTGCATGTTCTCCTGATTAAATGACACCCTATAACCTGCTGAGCAGTAGAAGACATGGTTTAGCACAATTTGGCTGTGTTTATTCCTAGGCATGATTCCAGAAGTTGTCGAAGAACCAAAAAAAAAAACACCCAACCATTGAATTTCATTAGAATTTCCATTCTTTAGAAGAGCACAGTCTAAACTTGTGATCCGTGACTCAGTTTTTCTTCCTAAGCCATGTTTCATATTTCTTTACAAGTTCATCTGCTTGAAGTATTTCTCTTCCCACAGTAAATATATATAGAGGGAGGATGTTTTGTGTTGTATTTTCTGTTTGTTTGGATTTTTACATTCAGTAACTGAGGTCATCCAGTCATGAAAACAAAGATCATCAAGCTGTGTACAGATGCACTAATTTGTGTTCGGAAACTCAGTAGTCTCTTCATTTGAGAAATATTTTTCATTATTAAATAGAAGCATGGAAATCCCTTGGGTACCCTGATCCAACTTTCCTCTGTGGTACTTCAAGATGACTTTTACAAATGAATATAACAGTTACCAGATCCTTCTAATCTTCATTTCTCTTTTAACTGGAAATGAGAAGGATTTGCAAATTGAGTTATTCTAACAGTTTCACTAAGGAAACAAAAATTCTGAGAAGGAAAACAAAAATTATAGTAACCCATTGTGATGCCTTGGCCAGAGATGTTTAAATAATGGCGTGCGCTGCAATAGCATTTGTGAAAAACACTTTATCTGTGGCAGAGATGTTCAATAAAACAAAGACTTAGAGCAGCAAAGAGGTAGAATCTGAAAGAACTGCATGCATAACTGAGCACATAATTTTTCAACTTTCATGCTGCCTGAGTTTTACTAGCTCTTCTCTCCAAAGTGCCTTAAGATAAATCAGGTAGGCTTGATATTCTCTGAATCAGAACCCATCAGAGGAAGCCTCACAATTCTACTGTGTGCCAGGAGATTTCCTAGGGGGCTTTGTAACTACATATATCTTTCTCAAAAATAAATGACGAATCATATACTTGGCTAAACAGGCTTTAATGACGGGTGTTATTTTGTCTGTTCAAATCAAGCTGATTTATGCATCAGATGATATGCATGCATACTGTGCATTCCCTTATTCATCTGATTTGTTCCTGCATATTTCTGAATAAGTTGCTGAGGAGAGATAATTGCTTACTTACATTTTTTTCATGTAGCCGTTGAGCTACACCACTATTCACAAAATTTGTGAAGTGGCTGAAAGAACAACAAAATTGCATTTTTCTATCTCGCATGTGAAAAAGACAAAAGAATATATGCCGGAAAGCAATAAAAAGGAGTCACTTCTGAAGTCATGCAGATAGCCAAAAATATGATTGGAAACAGCAGGAAAGATTTCTTCTTCATGCTGCTTTTTTTTTGCCTACAGTAACCTTTCATCCTGAACCTGCACACCCCCTCTGCCTGGAGGTGGTTCTCTGGTTAGTGCTGGTGGATCACAGCTTCTGAAAACTCTGGAAATTTTCTAAGCGAAGTTTGATAAGAAGATCAGTTCATACCAAAGCTGGTTCAGGATACGCTAATGGAGAAGAAAATTCTTAAAATATTGTCAGCCAAAATTATTGCTATTGTCAACTCATGTAATTTTACTGCTTTTAGTGATTCTGAGAGTTTATAGGGCTAATGAATTTGCCAGCAGCTTTTTAATAGCATATGGCTTGCCCTACAAAATATCAAAAGAATGTCTTTACCAGTAGATGGACCCAGAACTCCAAGATACTTTTATTCTGATCCTTTCCTCAGTACCACAAGTTCTCTCCTTACACATTCCAGGGAAGTCTCATTTATGAAAGGAGACACATTTTCTTTCTCACAAGGGTTTAAAGCTGGATATTATTGTCATGTCCTGACTCTGCTCCTATTTGAGGTTTCATATATTCCTTCTGTTTGGTCTTTATGCGACATAACAATGAGTGAATTTAAAGCCTGTTTTCTGCAAAGGCTCAAAACATCCTGATCCACAAAGAACAGCCAGAAGACCACTTGTTATTTCCTTCTTCTGTGAGGAGATATGTGCCAGACTTGTTTCTCCCCTCTACACCAACAAACCATACACTGAGCTTATTTTGCAAAGTTCAGCATTGTGATCTACTTAAGTACAGCCACTAATCTGTCCTGAAATTGTCTTTACTCTGTCTTGTAAAGCCAAGAAAACCTGGAGTTTGCATAACGAGCTGCAGACGACTGCAGCAGGGGAGGAAGCCTCTGCTAACACCAAACTAGAGCATCTGTTCTCCAATGTTAGCCCCCTTGCTCCTGGCCCAGCAAGTACCTGGGGAGAACAGAACACAGGCAGTATTCCCTGAGCACCAGTGTCCTCAGGCTGCTCCAGACTCAAGCTGGTGCAATCGAGATCTGACACACAGCACAGTATTCCAGCAGCTGTAAAAGCCAGGGGGGAAAAAACCAACCAACTAATTCAAAGAAAAAAAAACAAAAACATTTTAGGACAACAAAAAAGCTATACTTGGATCCCCATGCAAGCATGGAGATTGTGCACGGGTAGTACAGATATGTGTATTTAGAAGGTTAAATCCAGTGGGGAGACTGGATTTCCACACACTTGAAAACAGAGTTACCAGAAGTCGATTCACTCAAATCTGAGATGGGATCTGATAAACTTAGGAACAACACGTGGAGCCAAGCACAGGGCAAATTACTCAGACAAGAATAACCAACCATACAAATATACAATTGGGCTAACAATGGGCTACACAGTTGCTGTTAATCTGAGTTTTTATGATTTACCAAGAAAGACTCATCTGTTAGAGTCGTTGATTGGAGAAGACCAGAGGGGGGTGACATAAAAAACATAGAGAGCTTCCTGCAGAGCAAAAATAAGGTTGGCTTTCATTGAGATAATTGATAGCATCAAAGCCAAAAAAAAATTGAACCAAAAAAACCACCACCATAGAATGATATCAAGGAAAGACAACAAGGCAATGGAGCAAACTAGGGAGTTGCCAGTGCTCCAGGTCTTAAAATAATGGATGTCTAACCTGTTCTTAAAGCTAAATATAATGATCATATAAAAAGACTGGGATTAGAACAAAAAAAATACAGAATTTCATTTTTGGAAAAAAGAGACAAAGACATTTCTTCACCTTAGTCACAAATAGAATAATATATTGCAGAAGAAAAAAAAAAAAAAAGCCTGCAACAAACAGCTCTGTCCTCCTCCTTATACTTCAACATATTTGCTCTAAAACCACAGTATTTCACAAACCCACTAATATTTTTAAAGAGAAATCTACTGTTTTGATGCCACCTTTCAATATTTTTGCAAAGATCTGTCTACACTTTGCCTACTGATAAATTGGGATGGTGTCGGAGCGCCTGTCTTGCAGTGGACAAAAGGGACACATTCCTGGTTTCAAACCTTTCCAGCCATAGCTGGAAGCTATAGCTTCTTACATAGCTGCATGGAGACAGGACTAGCACTTGTCGCAGATTGTGTTGCAAACAGACATCAGCATGACACTGTGGTTCTGAAAAATATTTCTGCAGTCAGTGTGTCAACAACAGAAGCATAATTGCCTTGAAGATCTCTGTCACTCCCAAGCCACATCTAGCCCCTGGGCCACCATACCAGCAGCCTCCATTTCCACGCTTTAGCCACAAAAGAGTTATCTAGAATTTTGCTCAGGATTCACCTGGCAGGGTTAGCTCATTTCCTGATCCGAGCTCTAACAGTTTTCTTTCTCTTAGTCAGCCCAAGAGTTTTTACATTTCCTCTGCCTTTAGCATTTGGCAAGAGACTGAAGAGCGGCCACCTCATGCCAGGCTCCCATCTGTTCTTGTAGTGCTGGGGATTATGCTGGAGAGCCTCAGAATATGCTTTCTGGTACCTCTCTTATTAGCCGAGCTTATGGGAGCTGATTTACCCAGTCACACATTCTGTACAGGCATTTGTGACTCTTTCTAAACCCCAATCACTTCCAAACCCGCTGGCAGGCTTCATAAATTTCATGGAATAGTGAAAGATTCCAATACAATTAAGTAGCTTCAGGTTTAATATAAAAGGGTGTTTGAGAAGAGTGGGGCAGGGACTTAAAATATTTGCAAGTTTAACCATAAATTCTACTTTCACGGGGCAATTTCTGCAGTCATAAAAGCCAAATAAGTTATTGCCAAACCAATCTGGGGTCAATAGTTCCATAGCTCAAAGTGCAGCCAGTTCCAAAGTGCCCCTGAACTGATACAATCAGTATTAATTTGTTTAATTTTCTTATACAGTAAAATCAAGCTATCAGTTTTACTGTTGGTGGTATTTTTTAATTTACTAAAGAAATCTTATAATGGTGCGACCTCAAGGAAGAGACTGGGCTATCTTGTAGAAGTCTGCTTAAAAGAGATATAACTACTTCTACTGTACTCCTATTTTACTTCCCCAAAATACCATGTTTCTATTCTCAACAATTTTTAGGGATAAATAAAATCAGGTGTGAATAGGTCAGGATATACAGAACTCCAAATTGTTAAATAGGTTTGATTTGAAAGCTGTCATCTTGATTTATAAATGTAAAGAACCAAAGCGAAATCCATAAAAATTTATATTTAACATCGCATTCAATTAATCCTTCTAGGAAGGAATTTATTTAATTCAATGGGGTTTGGTTTTGGGTTATTTTTTTTAATTATTAAAGTGTTATGAAAGTTGGCAATGGATAAAAAAAAATATATGTCATTGGTATGTTCTGTCTGCTTTACACAGCTCTGTCTGTTGACTATATTATTTTAACATGAAGACAGTCTGTCTGGGAAAAGAATGATACAGAACTTCTGGAATAATGCTGTGTTATCTTGCTACAACAGATGAAAACAAGCCAGCAAGGAAACTCAAACCAGAAAATGTAGGATCTTTCAGTGAAACTAAAGGGCAAATTTCGTTAAGCTACATATAAGGCACTTTAAAAGTGGATACAGCAAAGTGCTCCATAAACCAGAGTTCCATGCAAATTAACAAAATAAATAGTAGCATAAACAGTGATACTTACACTATTTTCAGTACTGCTCTTTCTGCAGCTCTATAGAATACTCAGTCTCTACTGGAATACTGAGTAAATCAAATCAAAGTGAGTTTAATAAGTCTATTAAAAGTGTACTGCTAATGCATCTTTATATAACTTAGAACAGCAATACCACTTCCACAGAAATAAGGATAAATATAATGTGTCCTAACAAATAGCGATAACTGATTTTAACAGGTACTTGGAAAAAGAATATTTGTTTAGATCAATATCCAATTAAGACTCTAGCTATTCAGAGTCTACTCTTTGGTTTTCCTTCAAATTACAAAAGCAAAAGCTATTAGTAAATCTTATTAGTTTCATGCTGGTCTCTTGAGATTTTTTCCACCTGACTACTTTGTGTCCCTTAAAAGATAATTTTAAACACAGTGTGATATTGATTGTTTCAAGGCACTAATGTGAACTGATCAAACACAGCAAAAGAAGATTTTATTGTATGCATAGTCAAACAGAGGACTAGGATCTGTCAACATCAGAGGTTAATAATTTCAACTTTTCTCAAAATTTAATATCTAATCAGTAACTCAAGAAGTGAATTGAATGCTACTTACAGTTGTAATTGTACGGACTCTTGGCAACATTATATTGAATTAGCTACAGAAACATCAGGAAACCATGAACTTCAAAGACTGTGAGGTCTGCAGGTATAATATTTTGAGGGAAGGAGGAAATAAAATAACTATTTTTTCTGTCTTTTCCTGCATTCTTTGCATTCCTTCTGCCTAAATGACTAATAGTAATGCAAGACCATACACGCTGACTTCTTTTATGTACTGAATAATCATACAAGATGAGAAGCGAGATTAGAATTATTTTCTTTACTGAAATAGCTAGCTATAACCCTTGCCAAATACTGCATATGTTTAATGGAAAGGCACTCTAAGCTGCAGTGTTGAATGAAAATGATGAGATTTTTCCTTTTTCAAGAAAAGGAGCTGACATCCTAGGATGTCTCCCTATCTACAACTTCTCAGGGTGAGTTTTTGAGGCATAGCTTCTTTCTCTTCAGTCCTCTATCTTGCTATCCAGCAAAACAAAAGTCCTCCTAGGCTTCAATATTATACCCATAGTTAACTTGAGCATTTCAGTTAAGGTATTCAAAACTAAGCACCACAACTAATTCTTCCTATTCACTCAGGTTTTTCTATTGTGCCTAGATAAGAGATGGGCCATGGCTGGCTGATTCTCCCAGAGGGATGAAAGCTTTATACGTCTCTCCTGCCTTCCCTCAGCTAATAAACGTCAATTGACATAAGTGGCCTAGTGCAGTCTGCTAATTAGACTATCACTTATACAGTTTAACTAGATCAGTGTAACAGCACAAACATAGTTAGGAAAAGAATCTGAGAACACTGTAAAATAAAGGTTAAAACATCTGGTTTTCTTCACTGAGTGTATATGTATGCACATACACGCCCTGTAATAACAGAAAAGCTTTTTTAGTTTAAAGCAAAAGGATAGAATTATTTTCATTTCATAGAAAAAATTCTGAAATCATAGAATGGCCTAGGTTGGAAGGGACCTTAGAGATCATTTAATCCAACCTCCCTGTCATGGGCAGGGACACCATCTCTCAGCTAGACCAGGCAACACATGGGGACCAATTGGGAATTGAACCTTTGACCTCAGTGTTGTCATTGTTGTTAGCACTGCACTCAACCCACAGAGTTAACCAGCCCCCTAGCACATACCCTCGTTTTTCTCTAGTAATAGTTGTTTTGATGAATAATATGAATAGCACATCATTTAGTTTCATAAATCCTCCTGCCCGTCAGCTCCTTGATATCAGACAACATTCACTATGGCAACAATATTATATAGTCATGCAATCTCTGCAGTAGTAAGAGAAAGAAAAGAAAAAAACGAAAGGAAGAAAAACCAAAATATGTTAATAACAAGAATATGAAGAGGGAGACTCATTACAACAATAGAGAATTAACAGCCTTGATAGAACTAATGAGAAAAGCTGCCCTAATTTCTTTATATACTGATAAAATTGTTTGTCTGCTATCATCTATGCTTTTGAGAAATAAGAATTTTAATTTTTTTAGCATAATCTAAAGATTTCTTCAGCTGGGTGTAATTCAAAGTGTATCAATGAGGAAAAAGGAAAGCCATCAGTGACTAAGAAGTTTTAATTTTATAGAAAGTAGGAGAAGAACAAAGCTTATTTCACTATCAAATGCAACTCCCTCACTTCAATAACATACTAGTGTCAACACAACATATATGGGTTCAATCAGAAAAATATATATACTAACTTGTCAGAACCATTATAAATTGCACTATATTATACCACTCTTCTTTGAAGTTTCCATTTCACACGAGAGAAATGTCTCCTAGTTACAAAACCTCCAATCTATGAGAAATTACATGTTCTGTATTATCCATTTGTTTATCCTATACACAGTATTTCTTTATGTTGTAATGGTATGGGGTTTTTTTAGTTGTAATTAAAAAGAAAGCAGGGCCTATTGTAGAATTCATTATATCCATGATTAGTATATCAAGCAATTTTAAACAAGGAGTGTTTTTTTGTGTATATCCGTAGCTTCCACTGTGACAAAACCAAATCGCCTTCGTCTGAGCGAAGAAAAGAATCCAAAAGTTGCTACTGTTCACACTTGAAAGATGTTTAATACAAAGAAATGTGAAGTGTACTAGCAAAAGCAAATAGCTAATGTGTCATAAAAGCAAAAGTAGCACGATGACCTACTTTTGTTGTTCTGCTGAATGAAGTTTTGCTTCCTCTTGCCTTAAGAGACTTTGAATGTCGTTACGTACAGTACCAAACATATGCACTTACCTTCAGTGACAGAACAAAGCAT
>NW_009700854.1:0-23588 GCF_000703405.1 Apaloderma vittatum
GAATGGAGCAAAGCTAGAAACGGGTAGATTCCGGTTAGACATTGAGAAGAAGTTCTTCACCAGGAGGGTGGTGAGACACTGGCACAGGTTGCCCAAAGAGGTGGTGGAAGCCCCATCCCTGGAAGTTTTTAAGGCCAGGCTGGATGGGGCTCTGATCTAGTGTGGGGGATGTCCCTGCCCATGGCGGGGGGGTTGGAACTAGACGATCTTTCTGGTCCCTTCCAACCCAGACAACTCTATGATTCTATGATTCTATGCAATAAGCCATACTTGCTTGTGGTTACCTAATTTCCCTTTAGTATGAATAAGACCCCTAAAATATATCCAGATATTAGACATGATTCCAGGGACATGGATTGTTGCATAACCCCTAACAAGTACAATCATTTATCTAAACATCTTACCATGATTTCAAATGAGATAGCCCTGTTTGTTACTTAGGTTTTTTTTGCTGTATCCTCTGTTCCTCTGCATTCTTTTTAAGTGAATGTATGTAATAAAGAACTTGTTTGCTCAGGAAGAGACAACAAGAATAAAAGGACTTAAGAAGGTGTGGAATGTTTTGAGAGAGTTTGTTGTGTACAAGGAAGATTTCAATTAGGTTTGAATTACTGGAGGAAGAGAGAAATTTTTGAAAGGAAGGGAAATGGGTTCAAGAAGAGTTTAAAGATTTGCCAGATAAATTAAGGTTGCAAAAAGGGAGAAGAAAACAGTTGGTTTTTTTTTTCTCTCTGTGTGGCTTGAGCAAGAGTAAAACCGCAGACACTTACTGGAGAATTTTAGTTGGAGAACTGCCAGGTGTCTGCTTACTCTGGCATCAATCTATGTCCTCTTTAAACTGCACAGCATACAGCCTGTTGTATAAGATTTACCTTAGAGCGAGGCTGGAATTGCCATCAGGGATTCTTCTTCTGTTGAACACTAAGAAAAATTTTGAACTATATCTTGGACTTAGTTTGTTTTTCTACTATGAACTATACTGTCATCTTGGAATTGGAATGCCTGTTTTCAGCTATAAAAGGACTTACTTTATGTTTAGCATTTCTTTTGCTGTGTCCCTGGACTTTGACACTACAGAGGATCCTGAAGTCTGGCTCCTCTGGTCACCCAGATGAGAGGCCTGTCTGTCGAATGCTTTAATTCATGTCTGGCCTGTACACCCAGGTTTCCTGCTATGGAAATGAGGATGGAGGGGTAAAATGAGGAGAAACTTGTGTGTACCTGTCTCTTCCCTCAGATGCAGTCACACCATAGCAAGAACATGTTCAAATCCAAGACATATGTTTCCAGCATACTTTTGCCATATTTGACCTTTTAAACTGGGGAAGCTTCTACCTGACATGATGGGATGAATAAGTATTAACGGTCTAGGTGTGCTTATACCTGTTTGAATGACCATGCATATCCTTGGTATAATCAGAGTTAAAGTTGGTCTAATATCTTCAAAGAAGATATACAGCTCATTAAATTCCCCAGTAATGAGCTAAGCTGACCACAAACTGTTCCATTTCTCCTAGTTAAATACCATCCCCAGAAAGGGAAGTTAATGCCATGAGTGCTTGGAAAACAGTTTATGAGATATTTCTACACTAGGATTATGATGGACAGTAATGATATAAAAACAGATTCCTGTAATATAATCCTTCTTTTGATATGTGTGTGTTTATTTTTTTTTGTTTTGATCTTTTTTTCTGCCAGATCATGATTCCATATGAAAATCGAACAAGTGAGGTGATGTACAATAAAATGAACATATCGGATCTTAGTGCTATGATTCCACAGGTTGGTTCAGGATAATTGTAAAATTATTCTTTTAACATCTGACCTATATAATTAAATTTCCTTTAATGTGCAAAGCAGCATGATAAAGGACTATCACTAGGAATGTGTGCAATCAGTTATACATTCTTTTAAATACAGTTATGTCTTTACTGAGGTTTGAAAACACATGTAATGACAAATTGCAATAGTGTCTAAATTTTTAATAGGTAAAGCTTTGAAACCATTAGTCTCGAAGGTGCAACTTAGTTAATAAATCATCTCTCTTCATAATCTGCTTTAACTAACCTTTTCTTTGTCATTGCAGTTTGACTGGCTGGGATATATCAAGAAGGTGATTGACACCAAGCTCTATCCTGAGCTCAAAGATATAGGTCCTTCAGAAAATGTGATTGTTCGTGTTCCCCAGTACTTCAAAGATTTATTCAGGATACTAGAAAATGAAAGGAAAAAGTAAGGACCCTATGATGGTTTCACACACTTATCAGGGGACATCAACTGCTGGGCTTTTCCTGAGTTTTTCAGGTGCTTCAGATATTCTTGGAATCAGGCCTCTAGGCAAAAGCTCTGTTTGTCTGAACGAGGATGTAGGTATTAGCTTGTGTGTAGCAGAACTTGCAGTTTCAATGCCTTTCCTTATTCACAGAAAACATGCGTTGCAATAAAACTACTCTTTGCAGATACAGTCAGCAGCTCTTAATTTTATAGGGTCTTGTATCTTGTTAAATCATTTACACCCATAGAACTTAGTTGTGAAATGCAGATAGCTCAGGTTAAGCATAGTAGATGTGCTTTGCATAGGGGAGCAAGACAGCTTTGGGCAGTGTGATAAAAAAGTGTATGTGAAGATGACATCCTGTGTTGAAACATTATTATTGATGATATTTAAGTGATTTCTGTGATGATTTGCTCTCTGCTGAGGTGTGTTGTTGAACTTTCAAAAAATATTATTACGCTGTTGTCTCCAAAAATCATACTTTCCTTCTTGTGCACTATGGCTGCAACTAAATTTCTGTTTCAGAAAAAAAAGACCAATTCAGAAGCATTATTCTTATATTGTTGCTCTATGTCTTCAGTGACAGAATGCTTTCCTTAATTTATAGTACCTGTAAAAATAACACATAGATCAAGCAGTAAGGAAAATAAAAAATGACGGATCTGCCTGCACATCATAAAAATCCTTTCTTTATAAAATACAGACAAATATAATTAGTGTGCCACTGATCTTAATCTACTGAATAAAGCCTTCTAAATGGTTTGGACTGTCCATGTTTTATATCTCAAAGTTAGTTATGTCAGTGAGGATAAAGCAGTGAGTTAGAGGATGTGCATGTCGCAAGGCAACAGAGGGTTAGCTATTCCTTCTGTACAAATACACTTGCACACAAATACACTCTGTAACTACAGACTAAATACTTGGAGACTTTTTGCATTAGGGTCTTATTCAGGAAAAATCTGAATATACAGCAAAGCTCGAGACCAGCTTCCTGACACCCACAGGCTGGGAGGTTGGACAAAAGCAGTGTCCAATTTCTAGTATATTCACACTGCATATCTTATAGCTTATATTGGTTTAGGCATTTTCTGCTCAGTCTTACCCTAAGAAATTTGCATCATAAAATGTTAGAAATGGCAAATAGTGCTAAACTCAACTCAAGCAGACTTCAAATTCTTGTACATAAAATCCATCCAAACAGTCATGGCTTGATAGCAAAGATCACGTTTATCTGTTAGATTATAATGTTATTTAAAATGTCATAGTCTGCTCCAGAAATAATCTTGTTATCTGCCTTGAGAAAATTAGAAAACCATCTTAATGTGAACTCTTAATAATGAGGTCTTAATGTTTCCCTGTAGGGTGAACTCTGAAAGCCTAAAAAGGATGTTTTATTTTAGGTAATCTCATTTGTCATTCACCATATGATATTTTAAATGTTATATTAATGCAAACAACATTAATTTGGCTTGTTACAGTAAATGTTTAGACCAATCAAATTCCTAGTAAAGCATTCCAAAATTTTAGATTTGCTTCAGTGATTAGAATGTGAATTAACTTCTCATCCTTTCAGGAGATGCCGCATCACTAGGAGAAGTAGGTACTTCATATTATTTTCAGTTACAAACCTTCTATCCCTAAATTATGTTTTCATTCCAATGGCTTGTGTGTTCCCTTCCCCAATGAGCTCCCTGATGGCATGAATACTGTTCGAAATGGCACAAAAAGATTGCTCATGGCCCAGTGATCTGGCAAAGTACTCTGTGAAGTTTGTTTCAAGTGGAGGGAACAACAGAGTGAAAATTAAATCTGGCTACAGAACCAGTTCTCAGTGGTGGAGGTGAAAAGTCGTATAGACTCACTATCATCATATTAAAAATTACTGTCTTGGAGAACCTGCTGAAAAATCATTCACATGGCAATGCTACTAGAAAATAGCGCGTTGGCAGGGTGTACAGTGAATCCAGTAGAATCAGGCCATTATTTACTTGATAACCCTGCTAGATATAATCAGTGTGGGGCTTGAAATGCGCACAGTGGTGTAGTTCGGAGGACTGTCTGAAACTCCCAAGGCCAGAACACTCCTGTGAGTCCCGCCCAGGAGCATGGATGTCTCTCTGCAGCAAGCTGCCCAAGATACTAAGCAGCCTCTAGGAGTTTCCAGGTGTCCAGGGCTGAAGTGAGTCACACTTGCCTCGTAAGGGAGTTTTTAATCTACTACAGGAAGAAGGGGTGTATGTTGAAAATGGCTGTGGTATAAATGAGATAAAGGCTGTGCCATGTGAAGGAGGAGATGGAACCGTGCTAGTCCCGGTTAGGAACCCCTTATATCCCTTCCCTGTCACCTGTATGCTGGTGCTTGACGTGTGAGCCATAAACAGGGTACAGTAAATTGTGTCCTTGTTGGAGAAGTTTGCAGCTACTGAAGGAAGCAAATATACCATTCTCATGGGTGTCAGAATGAATAACTGTTTTCTTTTGCCTTGCCTTTCTCCATCTTTGGAGTGTGGGACAATTAATAGAGAACTACTCTGTAATTCCTGCATCATAAGAGGAATTTTCTTTAGAGAGGAAAGGGGGCACTAGATCTCCTTTCTGGTCTTCGACTGAAAAATCAGAGAAGTTGCAATAATTTGATTTGAACTAGTGCCTCTAGCAATAAAGGCAGAAGTTTTTCAATACTTATAATTTGATTCATGACTCAATTCTGAAAACAATTTTCAAGCATCTCAAAATTTGTGAAAGGGATCTTTTTCATAAAATGTCAATTAATTTGTCCGCTTATCTCATATTAAATCTATCCTCTTTAATTGCCGCTCTGTCTGTTGATTAAAACATTACAAACACAGAATTTTACACGAGCAACCTACTTTATTCCCAGGAAGTGCCCTAGCAGATATTCAGATGCACTGGTATAATTTTAACTGTGCCAGTAAACAAGCTCCTTACCACTTCCTTTGGGAGTGTGTATCACAATAGTGGTCATATTGGTTAAGAGTGAGCTTAGAATTCTTTCTGTAACAGTAATTTTGAAGTTAAAATAGGGGATTATGTACAATACTCTTCTGAAAGGTTACAATAACAAATTCTCTAGTCTCACCGAAAGAGCAGAGAGGATTTGTATGTTTTATTTGTGTGCTGGATTTTGCTCCATATGAAGAGGTTAACTTCTCCGAGCCTCAGTTAATTTATTTGTGAAGTTGAGATGAAAATCACCCCAGGATATGCACTGGAGGCATTTCATAATGAAAAAAGTGTCAATTTTTAAACCAAATGAAGATGGCCAGTTGATTTTAAGCATGTCAAGCTTAAAAAGGTAAATGATAAAAAGAGTAAGATGATCATCCCCCAAATAGATAAACAAATTCAGATAGAACATGAATTTGTCTTGTTTTCAAAATCAAAATAAAGAACATTGCCCCCTGAACAACCAGGAATAACAAAACCTCTCAATCTTTCCCCCTGTTGCTCCCCCCTGCAGTAAATAAACAAAATAAAATAAACTCTTTGAAGTGGAAGCTTCTTGTTGTTTTATGCATTGTATACATCAGTGGATTCTAGTGGGACTACAATCAGGCATTATTACAATCTCATCAGATAGTTTGAGTATAGGATGTGTCAGGCTTCTTTTCCTCCACAAATTAAAACAAACCTCAGCTAATTGCTGGATATTTCCAGAAACTGAGAGCTGCCTTCATTTCTTATGCCTGATAAAAATTTTTTTTGAATTCCCATTGATACTAGTGTCTTTCAATAAATTACCTTTTTGAGACTCATTCTTTACAAATTTTAATCTTTTATTCATTACCAATTTGACAGAGGATCCCCAACTCAGATATAAGGATGAGAACCGCTGGATGACAACAAGAAGCACACAAGGGAGAACTGATTTTTAATAGCAATTAAGTACTGAATTGTAACACATAATTGGTTTATGACAATGTCCTATGTAGCTGTGCTTTTTTTACCTAAGACTTTTTATCAAAAATTAATCTTTAAACCTTTTAATCTGCAGGCCTTGCATAAATACTGTTTGAGACCCAGAGGGTAGTTACTTAAGAAGCACAAATGCTGTTTAGCTCTGCTGAAATACCTGAGGCAGATAGTTGCGAGGCTCGTGGATTTTGAGTCACTTATGAAACTGATGGGAGTTGAGCACTTTTAGGATTCCTCAGTTATCACTGAGTCAGGAATTTGCACATTGTGAGAAATACATTAAGGAGAAAATCTATACTTTCTAGTATTTCATAGGCTGGAATGAATTTTTAATGACCCTAAGCTTTATCTCAAAATGGTTTGATCATCTAAGCAGAGATAACTTTTGACTTGGCTGCACGTACTGTGTTATAAATGTAGATTATTCACACCAAAAATCTTTTTCAGATATGTTTTATGATTATTGTGGGGATTTATCTGTACTATATGAAATGCTAAAAATATATACTAATATATATACAAATGTATACTAAAAGGGGAAGGAAATACACCCAGTGTGAGAGATGAGGAGGACTATAAAAGACAGGACTTACAAATCACAGCAGCTCTCTACTCTCCTGTAGAAGTTGCAACTGGCCACAAAGACTAGTATCAAGGCCTCTGAGGTGACAGCTGGCTTAAGAGCGCACCCTTCAGGTTTCCTATGTGAAATGAGTTAACCGTATTTCTGACCTATAGTCACATCCAGACTTAATTGATGAGTACAACAGACTTTGGCCAGGCTGTCACAGGTGCACCACTGCCGTGCAGGTTCATGTGAGTGTGCGCACTTGGGCTGGCTTCAGGTCAGCTAGAGCAGCCTGCAGAGAAAGCCAAATCCAGTGGCACTGCAGAGTGCCTGCCTTTCCCAGTCGATGACCCCTGTGTCTGACCAGGCTGGTCCTCAGTGCGCATCTCAGCCAGCCCATGGAGAGTGCACAGCCACCCATCTGCTCCTGGTGTTGTGTCCCATCTGGGTGTGTGCGTGCTGCTGGAGTTCTCGTGTGCCAAGTCACTAATAGATATTATGTATATATAGCTTGCCTTAACGCTCTCCATTCTCAACCTTTCTGTGGCCTCCTTGGCTGAGTGACCAAGAGTGTAATCTTCCAGCAGGAACATGTCTTGAGCTGGAGGCTTTGTGTGGGTGGCCTTGAGAGCTTGGTTAGAGGCAAAACTGAGGTTGGCTCAGGAAAATGCTGCTGTGAAGACATGTCCACAAAAAGTGTTTACAACCTGTTATGATTCAGAGGAGGGGGACAGTATGGGATGTGTCTGGGAATGAACCTAATGGAGTGACACTGTAGCAACAGCTGTGCTGCTCTACTTCTATGGCAATGGGACATTGAAGAAATGTGATTTTAGAGATGGAAAAGTTGTTCAAATGGTCCACAACAGCATCTTTGGCTGCAAATGAGCAATTTTCCTCTCTGTGGAGAAGTCTATGGCCTGCTCAAAATGTTATGTATATTACAATGTAGAGCAATCAATATTTGGTTATCAATAGCTTTAAAGTGATCACTATCCTTGAAAAATATGTCATGTACAAGAAGAGATGAGAATAATACATGTAGGCCATTACTGGACTTGTTTTGAGACTGTTTGAAGTTGAATTGAGTATTTCACAATGCATCTTTATTTCATACAGCCACTACTGAGCATGGAAAGAGCTCAGTGTAGACTAGATAAATCCACCAGTCAAGTGCTTGAAGTTTTAGAAAAGGGGCATGGATGTCAGGTCTCCTGGGAATTTTAAACAAGTTCTTCCTGGATCTCTCAGGCTCAGTTCTCATGAGATTCTTGTTATTGAGACTTCTCCTTTTTTTATTTTTTATTTTTTATTTTTTATTTTTTATTTCATTTACCTATCTGTAAAATAAGAACGGTAATACTTTAATAACTCTGTGGGTAGTAAAAACTTTTAAAAGCATATTGATAACTTCTAATGAAAGATACAAATAGGAGATAACGATAGGATATGTGGGATGGACTGCTATCTGTTCTATTTCATAGTTATGATTTATGTGCCGTACTAATGAGGAGAGATAATATTCGCTTTGATTTACAAAGGAAAAATCAGTTATTTTCTTATCTCTAGGTGGATCTTTTATGCAACTATTTTTACGACACAGTTCTTGCCATTCCTATGGAAAATGAAAATTGCCTTTCAAAAAAGCATTACCTAAAAATTACATACTAGGATATGAACTCATTATTAATATTGCCTAGAAGATGGCTGTCGTGGTGCAATTACCTATTATCATACAAATTCTTCTGTATGATAGGGATTTATAAATTTGGTCACCACTCACTAATTTTCAAGGTGAAATTTCTACCATTCAGTTGAAATACTTTTAGAGGTATTTCTGTGGGTACTCTGTGGTACATCATATGTGTTTAGATGCCTGATAAAAATATATTTGATTTAACAGGACTCTCGCCAACTATCTGGTGTGGAGGATGGTTTATTCAAGGTTATTTAACCTCAGCAGACGTTTTCAGTATCGATGGCTAGAATTTTCTCGGGTAAGTTGGAGTTTTTTTAGGATTTACAGTGGTACTATGCTGACACTATTGATTTCCCTTATAGTTGCTTATACCTTTGCAAAACATGAAATATTTTTCACGCTGGGTAAATTTCTTGAATAAGCTTCTTAGCTGAAGACATCCTTTACAACAATTAAGACACAAATATTTTTGTGTATAACACTAAGGAAGAATGTCTTTTAGATTATGTTAAGGAATTGTTGAGACCTCCCCTTTAAAATCCTTAGTTGTCTTACACAGAAACTTGAAAGCTGGGAAGTTTTGGAGTTACATGCCAGGGCTCTGTCCTGTGCAGTTCCTGCAGGCCAAACCTATTTGGCCAAAATCTGGAAAAACCTCTACTGTGCATGTATGCATGAATATAGCTTTCGTAAAATGAAAGTCTAAGATTTCATCTTTTCTGCATTTGCTCAAATCTCTCTCATGCTCTGAAGTCAGCTTTATATGAGCTCTAGAAAATCCATACATCAGCCATTTCCACAGAGAATCCAATCAGGCATCTTCTAGTTTAGGACTGCAGAACCCACAGAATTATGTTAGTCACTGTCCCAAGCTATGAGATCAGAGTTATAGAATCATAGAATAGAATCATAGAATGGCCTAGGCTGGATGGGACCTTAGAGATCATTTTAATTGAGCCTCCCTGTCGCCAGGGATGCCACCTGTCAAGCAATGTGGGCATTTATGTAAAACACAGATATCTGATTAAGTTAACCCTGAATAGAAAGACAACCTGACAATCCTGTTGGCAGCACAAGGACTCTTTAAGCAAACAGAGGAAGAAACTGAAACTGAAAGGTGCTTTGTCTTGTTTCTAAGCCACTTCAGTTTAGATGGTGAACTTTATGTTTGTTATTGTTGGGTTGTTCAGTCTGCAGAAAAGAAGGCTCTGAGGAGACCTTATTGTGGCCTTCCAGTACCTCAAGGGGGCTACAAGAAAGCTGGTGAGGGGCTTTTTAGGATGTCGGGTAGTGATAGGACTAGAGGGAATGGATTAAAACTAGAGATGGATCGATTCAGACTGGACATTAGGAAGAAGCTCTTCACCATGAGGGTGGTGAGACACTGGCACAGATTGCCCAGAGAGGTAATGGAAGCCCCATCCCTGGAAGTTTTTAAGGCCAGGCTGGATGGGGCTCTGAGCAGCCTGATCTAGTGGGGGATGTCCCTGCCCATGGCGGGGGGGTTGGAACTAGATGATCTTAAAGTCCCTTCCAACCCTGACAATTCCATGATTCTATGATTATGAAAATTACTGCTTGGTGACATCATGACAACAGGAGGCTGGGATGATGTTGACAGGGATGTAGGACAGGAGGTGTGGTTGCTCTGTCCTACGTAGTGAGGCCTACAGGAGGCTAACAGAAGCACCCATAATGTCTTTCACTGAGTAGTACTGGAATAATTCTGAGTTGAACACATACCTAAAAATAAACTCCAATAGTTTGATGAAAACTACATGTGAAAAGTAGTCTCTTACACTTCTGAGATCATATTCAAATCAATCTTGTTAAAGATACAATTTTCTTAATGCGAAAATGTGAGAAACTGCCTGTCAGGGACAAGTTTGTAAGTGTGTCCCCTCCTGGGACATTCCTTACTAACCAGGTAAAATAGATGGATGCTGGCCATCAGCCAGTCTGCAGCATAATACTGAGTTATATTGAGTTATATTATGGCCAGAAAAATTCCTGGAAGAAAACTTTAAGCTTTAGTTACTGTGCATTTTGATATGGTAATTAGCTGCTGTCACTTCTCTGGGTACTTTCTCCAGAAGCTTAGGGAGAAATCTAATTTAAGTTAATTCAATGCTTAATAACGATGTCACCAAGAGTTTCATGTCAGTGGTTGTGAAAACTTAAGAACAGTAAGGCAGTGAGTCAGCAGCTCATTCCCATTATCTGCCATTGGGACCTGGAGATGGAGAATTAGTTAAGTGCAGTAAACAGCAATAGCTAATAGTCAAAGGTTAATAGCCAAAGTCAAGCACAGTAAACAGCTCAGGGGGATGGACTTTGCAGGTCAGCAGAAAGGACGTGAGAAATGGAGTCCGAGGCAAAGGCTTTTTTGGAGAGATTTATTCAGTCAGAGGCTGGAGGACTAAAGGCACACAGGTCCTTTGGGATCATAAAAATGACCCACCAACCTCTTGCAAGGTAAGTGAAGAAAACATTGAACAACTACTAAAAAGACATGACCATGAGAATAATTAGCGAAGGATATCATTCATTCATTCATTCATTCATTCAGCGTCACCCATCATAAATGTAGTACTTTTTTTCGCCAGGTTCTCATTTACTATTAGTGGCTTTTACGTCTTACATGTAGAGATCTTGGCATCCAGACACTTAAACTCTTTGCAGAGAGGGAAGAAGACACGATCAAACTTCAGAAAACTTCAGGCTGAGAAATAGGACAAACCTGCTGACTCTAGAGTTAGTGCTTTGATTACCGCATCAGCAACTATCAGCAGCTCCTCTGCAGTGGCATTCTGAGTCCTAGAAAATGTGCAGTGGCACCTGGGGAAGAGATCACTTAATTGTGTTGTGGAGCTCTGAACTGACTGGGAGGGCTTGAAAGCTGCTATTTATAGTCACTGTTACTACCTAGAGTACTGTGTTTTAGAGAGGTACATTAATATTAGGAGGACCATTTTGAGGGAGTTCTAGCTGGCTGTTGTAACATAAATACCAACAAACCAGCTGTGAGATACAATCTATTCTTCTCAGCTCTATTTTTATTGCTCTCACTGCTTGTGCTGCCTTTCTGTCCTCCTTACAGTCAAACCTCCCTCAAAATAATGATAATTATTATGTAATAATAATATGTCACAGTCTAAAAGCCAGCTCTGTCTCCTGACTTTTTGTGCGGCTGATGCATAGTCAGAGCTTATGGAAGGAATTTCAAGCTCTGATGACTAATTCTATGTCTCCCCTTCTTCCCCTGCATCAGGAAAAAAGCTCCATTGTGGTTTTACTTGGATCCTTTTCTTTTTTCTTTTCTTTTCTTTTCTTTTCTTTTCTTTTCTTTTCTTTTCTTTTCTTTTCTTTTCTTTTCTTTTCTTTTCTTTTCTTTTCTTTTCTTTTCTTTTCTTTTCTTTTCTTTTCTTTTCTTTTCTTTTCTTTTCTTTTCTTTTCTTTTCTTTTCTTTTCTTTTCTTTTCTTTTCTTTTCTTTTCTTTTCTTTTCTTTTCTTTTCTTTTCTTTTCTTTTCTTTTCTTTTCTTTTCTTTTCTTTTCTTTTCTTTTCTTTTCTTTTCTTTTCTTTTCTTTTCTTTTCTTTTCTTTTCTTTTCTTTTCTTTTCTTTTCTTTTCTTTTCTTTTCTTTTCTTTTCTTTTCTTTTCTTTTCTTTTCTTTTCTTTTCTTTTCTTTTCTTTTCTTTTCTTTTCTTCTTTCCTTTCCTTTCCTTTCCTTTCCTTTCCTTTCCTTTCCTTTCCTTTCCTTTCCTTTCCTTTCCTTTCCTCTCCTTTCCTCTCCTTTCCTCTCCTTTCCTCTCCTTTCCTCTCCTTTCCTTCCCCTTCCTTCCCCTTCCTTCCCCTTCCTTCCCCTTCCTTCCGCTTCCCCTTTTGTTATTTAAGAGGGTTGAAGAATTTGGAAAGAATTTATTTTCGGATTTGGCTCTGTTTGGGAAACTATTACTTTATTATGTATTGATTTGGCTAGTATGGTTTTCTTACAGAAGCAGTATTCTCCCTCTCATTGAAAATTTATTAGTACATACACAGTATTAATAAAAACCATTTGAAAATGCAATTCACTGGTGTATTTAAGTATGAGTCATTGATTAAGCTTAATTACAGACAATATGATGGAGAAAATCAATCTCTGAACTACAGAAATATCTGACCTTCAATATCTGAGGGTTAAGCTGCTCTGGAATTTTCCAATGAAGTCTTCTCCTATTGGAAAACAACAAATCCCAACCGTTCTGTTTTACTAGAAATTTAATCTTGGACTCAAAGGAGGAGAATACTGGGAAAAAGAAGAGGCTCAGAAACTGCTAGATCAGTGCTTAAGAGGCCCGTATAACCTGTGAGGGGCCAAAATCCCTGTCCTGTCTGACCTAATCTAGTGTTGACTGTACTCTGGTTTTACACAGTTGCTTGTTCTCTGTGAAAAAAACTAAGTGGAAAGGGAACTCTGAACCTTGAAAACCACAAAAGTTTCTTACATTAGCACTGCTGTTGCTTGCCTGGATCCATCTTGTATTTTGTTGTGTGTACTTTTAGACAGAAATAAACTTCTACCTTGTTGAGAAAATGTAATGTTAACTGGCTAAGTGTCCACAGTAATGTCATTCTTCCCATGAGAAAGAGAAATC
This sequence comes from Apaloderma vittatum, assembly GCF_000703405.1. Taxonomy (NCBI): domain Eukaryota; kingdom Metazoa; phylum Chordata; class Aves; order Trogoniformes; family Trogonidae; genus Apaloderma; species Apaloderma vittatum. The sequence goes on from NW_009700854.1 coordinate 13,117, forward strand.
AAGACAGCAACATGCTTGAGGTCTATTTTGTCTTGTCTGTTGGTGCATTGACCATTCTTGACTATTTCTCTTCGTAAGCTCATGTATGGTGGTGCAGAGACATCATCAGAACCTGGAAGCATATATTTAACCACCATTCCTTTATTAAAATATGCAAGCTGTCCTACCAACATCTTTCTACCACAATTTGGAGTGAGACTTTTTGGGGACAAACATGTATTCAGTGTTCTTGATGATTCAAACATGTTTGCTCCTGAACATATTCTGCTTGGGAAAGGAACTGAAAACAACAAGCTGTTGTAAGAATAACCAGGCAGGTAAATGGCAAAAAGGTGTGGACAGGTACCCACCAATGTTAGGCATCCTAAGTTAGCACAGATAAGGGATCTGTAGGAGGTGTTTCACAAGGACTGACTTCATTTTCATGAGTATGATCTCCCTGGGCTTTTCAGCTCTTCAGTGGAGAGAGAGAAACTTTTTTGGCAGATACGTCGGAGCAGAGATTTTCTAGAGGAAAGTATGTCTCTACTTGACACAAAAAGACTGCCAAGATTAATCTAAAATTGGCACTTGGGAATGCCTACCTGGAACTACCTTCCAAGCTTACCCTCTATAAGTAATTAGTACTGTATTGTTTCTAAGTCTAAAATCTTACAGCTATTTTGTGGAGTTAAAATGATTTCTCAGAGCGCTTGATGAAAAACGGAAATAACTGTAAAGCCATTGGTTTGTTTTGGTAGCTATTTTGACAAATATGCTTTACATCATATTGTATATGTATGTAGACTTGGTTTTCTTAAATAATTTGATGTTATGACCTACTACATGCACTTGACAACAGGTAATCCATGGAACCACAACTTTGCTGCCTCAGTGGGATAAATGCGTGGACCTTGTTGAAAATGCGCTCCCTTATGTTGTGGGTAAGATGTTTGTGAATGCCCATTTTCAAGAAGACAAGAAAGAAATGGTGAGTCCTCCATAATCTCTGCCTAGAAAATTTGAATTAATGTCTTTCACCTCACAAATTGCCTTTAATGTTAGATCAAAGTTTAAAAAGAAACAAGATTTAAAAAAATGCTTTAAATTAATTGAAACAAAAGGAACCAAGAAGACAAGGAGCAAATGGAACAAATTTGAAGAAATGCCACGTTCCGGTCCACCTAGGCACTGCCCATTCCTTCCATATGCAGCCCTTCAGACAAATTTATAGCCAGATCAAAAAAAGGCTGACCACCATTAATCTGTGACAGTAACGACAACCAGGTTGTGCAGCAACAGAGTGAGGGATATTGATGAGAAATAGTTTAGTATAGCTAGTGTAGCTCTATGTAGTAAAGTTTTTACTGACTAGTTAAAAGATCTCTCCTTTTCTGGGTGACCGTTTTAAAGCCTGACTGTGCTACACCTGTAGTCTAAGCAAGAAAAGTGTAACTGATGTCTGGCCCAAATTAAGGGACGGTCAGAGCCACAAATTGAGAGTTCATATTTGTGATTTGAATGTTTTTCTTTTGCTCAACAGTGAAGGAGAGTATTCTTCCACACTGCTGAGTTCAGAGAATAGCTTATAGCTGGATGTTCATCCTCATTTTAAAACTTCAAACATAGCTACATTATCATTTCCCTAAATAACATATTCAAATGATTAATTACCCTTCACAGTAGTTTATGACTTATTTTCAGTTCTTTATTTTTTAATAGAATTTTCCAGTATCTGCTTTTCCAGCTGTTGATTTGCCGAGAGAAAGCAGTTTAAAATTAACTAATTTAGTCATTGAACTTAGCTCTTGGTGCAGTGGAGACACAGCCATTTAGGAAATATGTGAAATAACATCCCATGCTGGGAGCCACAGCTCAGCGATAGACCTGAGCTGCACTGTCACAGTGGCCTGAATTTGTCAGTTTGACTTGATCCAGTTTGACTGTTTTCTCAAGGAAGGACTTCATATTAGACATCCCAACACTCTGATTTGGCTTGTCCAAATCTTTGTGACGGATGTTTCCCTCTCAGGTTTTGCATTTTCTTTTGCCTTCAGCTGGAGTTTCCCTCCTGAGGTCCAGCTTTTCAGTCCTCTGCTTCTTGATTGAGTTTGTAATGTGCAATTTGGAAGTTTAGTGACAAAAATATTTCAAGGATACACAGTATGACCTCTGTGCAGGATAAGTGGGAACAGAAGGTCTCTAAGAAATGTGCACTCTGTGGAGGGGATGGACACTTTGTCATGCTTGTGTATGTGAGGCAAAATTATGAGAAGCTGATAGAGAACAGTTTTCTGTTAAAACATGACCTGATTCAAATATTTCTTAGTATGTGCATTCCTTTCAGACCAAATCTTTGAAAAATTATCAAGTCTGAATTCACAGTAACATCCATAGTAAGAAATGCATATAAAATTTACAGTGTATAACACAAGATTCAGACTTACAGTGAACTGCCCATGGAGACAGAATTAGATACAGGTGAAATTTGTTGCAACCCATTTAGAAGTGTGCTTTTCAAGTTAATCATCTGTGGTGGTGTTATTTTAATTTCACTGGTTTACAGTTCTCTTTCTTAAGCAGTAAGAAAGCACTTGAGAACAGCACTCTTATTTGTACAGAGTTTTTATTTATTTTTTTTTGTCTCATGGCATGCATCTGTCTAGGATAAACAAATCCAGAGGTATGGGTAATATGGATTCTTTTTCCCCCATGTTTTCTCACCAGTGTTTCATATCTTAGATTCTTCTCTCCTTTTATCAAGAGAGTCTAAAAATAGCACTGTTTCTAACCCAGAGTGCCTGCAGTGTTTCTTACAGCTACGGCTGAGCAGTTTCAGTAATAACTTTGATAGCAGGAATAGGTTTCTCCCCCTGCCCCCTGCAGCTACAGCTGGTGCATAAAGCCTAAGTATACACCAGGGTCCAGCTGCAAAGCTTCAGTTTGAACTTGTAACCTCCAAATACAGGGAGTTCACCTCATTAGTGCACTAAGTTAATTGAGTCAGTGCTCTGTCATCAATATCTTTAACTTACCTTATTCCCTGGGATGCAGTTTACTGCAAATGTTCACTGTTTAGTCATATTTAATGCTGGACTTGCTGCATATTGTCCCATATTGTCTCAAAAAGTAAGAAAATATTTTTTGAAAAGGGCAGGAAAAAAATGAATAATCAAAGGGTCTTTGCTATGTTTGGCTCCATCACCAAGAACAGTTCCATATTAAAATCTCATTTGATACACAAATGACAATTTAGCTAAAGCTAACATTACTTTCCAGGGTTTAGTCCCCCCTTTTAATGACATTTCAGAACTACTAGATCTATGGAATAAAACTATACATATCTCTGGTACTTGACATTTTGATTATTTTTACATGTAACGTAACTGATAAAACAAAGATCCAATATGTCTTCATGTAATGATTATCTGTCATATCTTGTGCTGTCTCAGCTCTGGTTTGGTCTGTGCTAAAGGAATCAACCAACAGTTGGATCCCCCATATTGCCTCACTCTCACAGTATTCTCTAAGGTCGCTTCCAGCCTAGGCCATTCTATGATTCTATTATCAATGGCTATCTGTCATATAAATAGAAGTATAAATAGAAGCAGCTGAATGCCTGTACCTTTCTGGTCTGTGCTGCCAGGTGAAGGCATAAGCATCCACTAAACCTATTATTTTTTGTACATGCTTGTGTTATGCTCATGGCTTTGCACAGGTGTCTGAAGAAGCAGCCAAGCTAAAATGCTTGTGGGTTTTCCTAGCTTTGCACAGAAGCAAGCTGCCACTGGTGGTTCAAGACCACAGAAGCAGTTAAGCCTGCTCAGTGTTGTGAGGCAGGGCCTCTGTCCTTGCCCGTAAAATATGAGAGTGCTTCACAAATACAGCTAAATACAGGATGAATATTTGGGTAGTGCTTTGTATTGGAATCATGATGCTGTCAGCCCAGATTCAGTCCTTTGGCAGTATTAAGGCGGCGTGTCTCAGTCTGACATAAGCCAAACAAGGCTGCAGGTGCTCTCTCTGCAGGAAAGGCTTTATCTGTGCAAATGCCTTGCAGCTGGCTCCTTCTGCATGGGTTGATCTAGAACCAAAGTATCAGACATGTCCCCAGATTACTGCAAATCTCTGGGTATTTTTTATGATATCAAGGCAGATGTTCTCACACTTGTGACATGAAAGGATCATCAGTGATCCTTGTGTGGTACATGTGAAGGAAAAGAAAATGGAAGGAAACATTTTCAGAAGAAGTATCCGAGAACTGGAGAATAAAGAAATTAGCCTTCAAGAAAGAACAGCAGATACTATCTGATTTGGAATCATTCTTGGTCTAAACAAATCCATTGCTCCTACATGCCTCGCACTTTTTCTTATAATGATTCTGCCGTGACATATTTTACTGGGGAGGAGTTTGCTAAATGTTTTACAGATGGAGGAGCTGACTGAAGGAATTCGCTGGGCTTTTATTGACATGTTGGAAAAAGAAAACGATTGGATGGACTCGGAAACAAAAAGAAAAGCTTATGAGAAGGTAACAAATATAAATGTTGAATGTGTAAAATACTGTTACTATGAAGATTTGACTTGAGTGAGAACTGAATGTACTTGCACTTTGTTACCCATCATTTTGTTTGTGAAGGGACACATTTGTTTTGCCAGAAGCTGAGCTGCCTGAGCTCCTGTTTCTCTGCTAAAGTTATTCTTGTTACTTTGTTCTTCCTTCCTTACCACCATCTCTCCTCATCTGACTCTGGCTGACGTAGGCTGTGAGCTTATTTTAGATTTGGCTGTACAGTGGTTTTTCTCAATAAGGTCTTCATCTTGATTGGGGGATGTCAGAGTCACATCAATCTACAAACAGAAAATGGTGTCTTAAGAGCTGAGGATGTTCGGTGTGAAGGTGTAGAAGCCAGCCTAGAAGGGGATATGAGAATAGTCCAGGTCTTCTACCTTCTTCAGTTCCTTGGTGGGAGGCCTACCTTTTCAAATGCCATCTTCCAGAAGTGCAATGACCATGACCAGCTGAACACCCATCTCCCAATAGAATAATGCCAGTTACGAAGTGTTATGATCAAGGGTGCCATTACTGGTCCTGATTTCTTTCAGAAGGAGTGACAGTAAAATAGACGGAGGTGAAGGTGAAGGCAGGAGGAGATACTCAAATCTCCCTTTTCACTCTATTCCCATGTTTATAGCATGTGATATGTGGAAAGGCTGCTTATCCAAATGCAGAGCTCTGCCCCCAGAGCAGCAGTTGGAAGAGGTATAAAAAGAGAAGAGTGGAGGGCAATGTGTAGGAGTGTCTCCTTATTTGCCAAGGCAATGCGATATCAGTGAATTAGTAAATACCCTCTTTGAATACACTGGCATGCAAGTGCAGATGAACTGTTCCTGCTCACTGTACTTGAATAAGAATAGCAGTGTTTTGATTTAAAAAAAACCCACAGACTTTAGATTTTTTTTGTAGTTCTGATGAGAAGGCCGTTGAGACATTTTATTACTGGAGAGTTTTAAATTCCAGATACAGCCTATTTACATTTTATACAGCAGTGCACTTTGCAGATGTGCAAATGAAATAGAGCTGCATAAATGTACCAATAAAATCTATAGCAAGAGAACAATAGTAAGATGCCATTTATTTCCTACTAACCTGATGGTAGATGACTGCAGTTATTAATTCTTACTGGCTGTTATGCTTGGTGATTTTTACTACAAATACTCTTAGAAATATAATGATCTATAATTTAGGTATTTGTCAAATTTGATGCAAAATAAGAATAGGATAATTGTCTAATTATTTCCTTAATAGAGATATTTCTAGATACCTTTACAGGCATGTTCAAGTCTGATGTTGATTTTTGTAGTAAACAATCCTGCTTAATCATTTTGTTCAAAATCTGTTGCATGCCTTTCAACAGAAGAACCATGTAAGCATTGCTGCAAACTCATAAGCTACCTAAAAAGGTCTCCCTTTTCCAATTTAGGGAGACTTTTGTTCAGAAGGTAGGTTAGATCTGTAGGTAAAGAGGCCTGTTTCCTTCTGTTGACACATTTGGAAGCTTATGGCACTTTGCTCCCAATTTAGGCATCTCATTTAAGTTTCTGAAGTTAATGGGGTGAGTCTGGGACAAATAATGCATGACAAACTAAAGTCAAGCATTACAATAAAAATAACATTACAAACCACAGTACTTTGAATAGCAAATGGTTTAAATCCATTCTCACTGACTTGAACAACAATTTTATAGTTTACTGACACAGGGAAAAGGTCAAGCTTGTAGGACACAAGTGTTACATAGTGACTTAAAATTGTAGCAATAATTAGGCACTAGGACTTACAACTGTAAATTTATGTTCAGATTCACAGAAATGGCTGCTTGGCAAAAAGGAAAGAGTCTAGAGAGAAATCTTGATAGATTTCCAGACATGGAGTTCATGCATTTTTATTAAATACTATTTATTACTAATGATAGATGTTGATTTTGTCCTGGGACGTTTGAATGAGTATGTTTTTAATTCAATAAATAGTTTCATTAAATGTATGATGAGATAATTCACAGGGGAAATCTAATATCTATAATACCACAGAACGTTCAAAATCTGTTACTCTGTTCAGATTAAATCTCATGAACCTGGCACATTATGCTGACATTTTCTTGATACTTACTCTTTAACAAAGCACCTTAGGCAAGAAGAATCTTGGAGTGAGTTGTGGGGGTTTTTCTTAAAAAAAATGCAGTATTACTTTATTATAGAGATCTGTAAAAGTGAAATTTGTTCATCAGTGTCACCCTCATTTGTGCAAGTGCAATGGATTTCACAATCTAGGAGGAACTTAATTTGTTCTTGAAGAGTAAGTTGTATTATCATAAGGATCTTCTCAGGTTTACTCTTCATTTTGGACCACTGTCGAAATAGAGACTAGTGTTACCACAGAGTGCAGCACAATGCATCTTTTTTCAGATGAAGTCCAGAAAGGGCTCTCTGCTTTGATCTTCTGTATAGGCAAACTCTAATATTTTAGCCAATTACTGCTGGACTGAGCCCAATAACAGATAAAACAACTATTCTAGTTCTCTGTGGTTACTGGCACCTCTGTGGAATTTTTTAATTAGGGAAGGATATTCTACTTGGAAATAAGTTTCAGTTGTGTGTGAGCATCTTCTGCTTGTTTCTATTTCTAGATCAAAAGATTGCACCTGCTTTGTTATTAATCTGATATTCTTCTATGATAAGGTCACCTGCCTAGTGGATGAAGGGAAGATGATGGATGTAGTTTTTCTGGATTTTAATAAGGCTTTTGATGCTGTCCCTCACAGCATCCTTCTGGACAAGTTGTCCAACTGTGAGATGAGTAGGTGCACAGTGCACTGGGTGAAGTCACCAGCGGTGTTCCTCAGGTCTTGATTCTAGGGCCAATTCTGTTCAATATTTCTATCAGTGCTCTGGATGCAGGAGTTGAATGCAGCATTAGCAAGTTTGCTGACAATAGAAAACTGGGAGGTGCTGTTGACTCTCTGAAGGGACAAGAGGTCTTACAGAGGGATCTAGATAGATTGGAGCATTGGGCTATAATAAATGAGATGAAATGTAACAACTCAGAATGCCAGATTCTGCACCTGGGATGGAGTAAAGGCAGGCAAAAGTATAAACTGGGAGAAGAGTGGCAGGAGAGCAGCCCTGCAGAATGAGATCTGGAGGTGCAGGTCGGCAGCACCTCATCAGGAACCAGCCGTGTGCCCTGGCAGCGCAGAGGGAAAACCCTATCCGGGGGTGCATCACGCACAGCACGACCAGCCGGTCAAAAGAGATGGCTGTCCTGCTGTTCTGGGCCCCACCGTTTAAGAAGGATTAAAAGGTCCTTGAATGAATCCAGAGGAGGGTGACAAAGGTGATGAAAGGGCTAGAAGGAATGTGCTATGGAACAGCTAAAGACTTTGAGCTTGTCTAGTTTGGAGAAAAGGAGGCTGAAGGGGCACCTCACTGCTCCCTACAGCTTCCTGAGGAGGGGACATGGAGAGAGAGAGGTGCTGGGCTCTTCTCACTGGGATCCAGCAACAGGATGCATGGGAATGGTTCAAAGCTGCATCTGGAGTAGGCTTCCTGGATAGGTGGTCAATGACCTAGGCCTGTCACTATTTAAAAGCATTTGGACAAAACCCTTAATAACATTCTTTAACTTTTGCCTGATGTGGTCAGGCAGTTGAGCTAGGTGATCACTCTAAGTCTCTTCCAACTGAAATATTCTGTATTCTATTCTGTTCTTATTATCAATTAAGTAAAGAAAGGAAGTTATTAGTTAGATAAAGAATGTCTTGGTCTTCTATAATTTCACCAGTAGCTGTCACATTGTTCTCTATAGCTACGCAGAGTAGAGCTCCTGCCTGAAGTTCTATGGCAGAACTGTATCCTGCATGGAAATGAAAGTGATTAATATGTTTTGCTTTTCTTCTGTATTTTTAATCTCATTGCTTTCTTGAATTCTTTGAATGCTCTGTAAGGAAAGGAACTGTAGAAACCTGGTGAATTTTGTTTACTATGTGACTTGTCCTTAGCCTTTTCATTAACTTCAGTTGTATTTGGGTCATAAAAAACCCTTTTATGCATTTCCTGAAAGAAGAATAAGATCGATGGGGGATCTGCATGTCTGGACAGTGAGCATGGAGGGCCTTCCTAGAAAAACTTCTTAGACTATTCTTCTGTTCCTTATAGTGACTGTATCTTTAGATGACAACACTGTAATGCAAATGACTTGGCAGGCATTAAAGAGAATTAACTGCAAGTCCTCTCAGTGATTTGGATGCTCACTCTTGTGATGTTTGCATTCTGACTGATAACCACCTTTTTTATGCGCTTGGCTGAGGCCAAACTTATACACCTTGTACACCTTTCTGTCAGCCTGATGCTTTGCAATCAAAGGGACCATCGACCTCTGAAGAACTTACAAAAGGCCCTCCGGTAGAATTGATGCTTGAATTTTGCTTTAGGCAGCTGTCAGCTCCATCTAATCACTGAAGTGTTTCTCCCTCTGTGACTCTCTTTCTGTCTATTCTATTGTTTTAAGTTATTCAGAGGGCACACTACTAATTTGATGACCCAAACTGTATCAAAAGGATCAAGTCAGCAAGTCCTTGTGGCATAGGGAATAATTTTCTTGCAGCCTTGATTTCTGAGAATCACCCTTTTAGCCCTTGTATGCATTGGTGTTAAGGTTTGACTTTCCCTCTGTAGCAATATAATGAGATAACATCTCATAAGTTACTTCTGTCCTCCCTCCATTCCTCTCTCTTTCTGTGATCTAAACGTGGACTTGAACCAGACCATCTGAAAGCCCATCTTGCAAAGGAGGTTTTTAACAGGGTGAAGCGACTCGGTCTGGCTTGACGTGCAGTTCTCACCTGGCTCTCTGGATGGAGCTCATGCTGCTTCCAAAGGAGCTCCGAGTCAAGACAGAAGTGCTTGACTCTGTGCTGTGATGCTATTTTCTGCCCTGTCCTTCCTCCTCTGCTCTTTGCAAGCCCTGCCGTTTTTCTCTGTATTTGACTACTATCATCTGAAATTTGCTTAAACTACGCCTGTTAATCTCCCGAATTTAAAGTGGGGACCTCTGATTTAAAAAAAAAAAAAGAAAGGGGAAAAAAAATAAGAAGAAAAACTAGGTTTCTTTTCTTGCTCTCTTAGCCTCTTTCTTTTGTAAGAGTCGTTACATTTTGCCTTCATTTGAGGAACAGAGACATTATTGAAATGAGTGCAGCTCCAAGGTTGTGTCTGGCAACAGTCTTCAAGCAGGTGGTCTGTGAGATACAGAAGCTGTGCAGAAAGACCCCTTGTCAGCTGCCCAAGACACCTGGTGAGCTCTAGGCCACCTTGCAGCCTCTGAGAGGGGTGGTGGATGAGAACAGGGAAGAAAGAGGAGAGCCTTTTGTTTCTCTTGCAATGAAGATAAAGATTGCAGCTTCCTATATAAGCCGAATGGTGTTGACAGCCATGATGATGGGCCAAAGGGAAAAGGGAGAAACCGCAACAGAAACTCCATTGACATGACTTGTGCTATCAGGGCTCTCATCTTTAAAATGGTAATTTATTGCTGCAGCAATTCAAAGGGTAATTCTTTGGAAGATCATCACTGAGATGTAAAATTATTCCCTTTCCTGGGCAGCAGTAATTATTTTATTAATCATTGTTTTTCCCTCCTGTACTTGGGTTTGACTGGAGGCTTGAAAATGAGACTTTTACGCAAAAGCCTATTTTCTGAAAGTTTACAAATAGCCTGTGCTGTAGGAAGTTTTTTTTTTTTGCTTTGCAATATTATTTTTAAAACATGGATAGTAAGCCAAAGAAAGCTTGTTTTTCCTCTAATAAGACTTTTCTGCAACATTATTAACCTCTTTAGGTCATGGAGCACAAATCCCAAGGTCACTGTGCAATCATTTTTCACCTACTGAACTTGCCTGCTGCTTGGCTTTATTTCACAGAATCACAGAATGTCAGGG